>NC_089538.1:19802297-20073797 GCF_963924715.1 Thunnus thynnus
TGTTAATTCTGATTAAAGACACTTTGGGGGCATATAAGAAGGAACAAATTCCTGTTTACACAGTGTGAAAATGGAGAGCAGACTTGTCCGTTTCCTCCTAACTTCTCTTTCTCTCTCCATCACTCATTCATTCATCCATTCTCTCTCTCTCTCTTGCTGCTGCTGCTGCAAAAAAAAAAAAAAAAAAAAAAATCAAAGGAATGCATGTCATGGAAACACAGGTCCGATTTTACGGTTTCAGGACTTTACAGACACGCAGCGGGGAACTCGGCCTCGTGAGCCAACTCAAACATAAATCGAGATCTTTCATATATTAACTCGTGCTTTCTGCCGTTTTTTTCTCTCGGGGCCCCGATGCTGTCACGAAATTCTGGCTTCAAAAGGTTAATATTTGAAAATTTGATCCTGCTATAACACCACACCAAACGCGGAAAAAACCTTGAAGCATGCAGCCACATTTTGAAGCGGGCCGCTTCATCAGAACTTTTTTTTTTTTTGGTTTTTGATGTGGGTAAGGTTTTGTGTTTGTGGAAGTCTAATTTGTCTCCCGTTGGTCGTCTTTTAATCCGGTTTAGGTGGACTGGGATCCGGTTCAAAGCAAATCGGCTCAGTTCGGTTTTATCGGTCATATGTAGGTTACGCAGGGTCAACGGTGCAACGACCTGGCTGATGATTTGACACTGCAGTCAAGTTTCTTGCTGTCTGTCTGTTGAAATGTGCTCTGATGGATCTTACTTCATCAGTTTAGAGTTTGGAGCTGCAATAATGAATTAACTGATAGATAGAAAATGAACCTGCATCTATTTTGATCATCGAATAATCATTTTAGTCATTTTTTTAAGCAAAAATGCAAAACATTTGCTGGTTTCAGCTTCTTAAATGTGTGGATTTGATGCTTTTCTTTGCCATACATGATAGTAAACTGAATATTTTTGGGTTCTGGACTGTTGATCAGACAAGACAAGACACCTGAATACACCATCTTGGGCTGTGGGAAATTATAACGAGCATTTATCAGTGTGTTCTGGCATTTTAAAGACAAATCAGCAGATTAATTGATCAGGATGTGGGGAAAAAGATGTGAATTTGAAGCTAAATGTTTACAAGATTTCATACAGGATTTAAAATCCCAAATCAGCGTCAACATGCTTAAAACATCTCAGTTACACCTGAAACACGTCGCTGATGCCTTGTTTTTTTTCCCACCTGCGTTCTGTGAAGACCCGCCCTAGTCCGCCTCTGATTGGCTGGTACTCGTTGCCCTTGTCAGTTGGGTTGGTTAGGTTTAGGCAGGAGGAGGAGTGAGATGGTTTGGGTAAAAATATCAGGGTCAGAGCCAATCAGAGGCATCAGAGTCTTTGCAGAACGCGGGTAGGAAATAAATAACACTTAGCCGATAACACGGGACGAGGCAGAGGTGAAGAATAAAATGATGTAAGTGTGCTGACAAAAAGCGATGTGACATGACGTAAACTGATGTGCGGGAAAGTGACATAATCACCCTGCTGCTAGAGTGCAATTCTGCACTCTTCTGACCTTTGACCTCCACATGAATGAAAACAAAGATTCTCCTCACACAGAGCAATGAAGTGTCATCATCTGAACTTGTGTCTCTGTGTCTAATCAGTCTCTCTCTTTGTCTAACGAAAACACACACACACACACACACACACACACTGAATCTCTGTTGTTCTTCTGTTTCCACCTATAAAAGGATTGTTGATTATGCCCTGTGAAAATTAAACTATTTCCACACACATTCCAAACCCGTGGAAAACGCACACACACACACGAGAGAGAGAGAGAGAGAGAGAGAGAGAGAGAGAGAGAGAGCCCGCAGGCTGAGCTGAATTCATTCGACACAGTGTTTATGTTCATTAGTTTCTAATGAGTTTTTTCATTATGAAAACAAACCAGAGGCAAAAATATGGCTTCAGCGGTGGAATGTTTAACACTGCTGAGGATAAGGACGACTGTTAAAACACATACACACACACACACACACACACACAAAGAAATCCCAAACAGAACATGGATGGTTAAGAAAGTCAAATACACGGGAATAAATTGACCTCTCATTAAGCAGCGATGTGATAAACGTGGGACCCCACTGACATAAACAAGCACACATGTATGAAACAGTTACTGGTTTCACTATAAACCATGATAAAATTCCACAGAGTTGGTATTATTGTTTTCAAATTATGATTGTGATGAAAACCGTGTTTAGTTACACTTTGAAAAACTCAAGAGTAAATACTGTCCAGCATCAAACAAAGTTAGCAAGATTGTCCAGATGCAGCGCAGCATGCAACATGGCTTTGTTTAGCATCGATGAAAACATGGCGGAAGGCAGCAACGGCGCTCTGGAGATTTTTCAGCCTTCTAAGAGGCCTAAATCTGAAGTGCGGTCGTATTTTGGTTTTTATAAGAGTGCTGAGGGAAACGTGATGGAAGATGCAGAAAGAAAATCGCTGTGAAAGGGGGCGACACTTCAAATCTTATGAGTCATCTTCGTGACCACCACCCACTACGTTATAGCGAATGCAAGGTAAGCTAACTTTTAGCTAAATGCATGATGTGAGGACTTCAAAATGTGGAGAAATACCACGGTTTGTCTAACTTGCTAATAGCTTGAAGCTGTCAGTGTTGCCTACTTTTTTAAAAACACTACATGTTGTTCTGTTGCCGTGTGTCCACAAACGCTAATCGTCTATTGCACACGATAACACGTTACGTAGTTTAGTCAATCAACATATTTTATTCATTTAAAGTCTGGCAGTCGTCAAATTGGTTGTAAAAGTGTTCAAACAGCAGAAAAACTATAGACTCCTTTACAAGACTCCTCTGTATTTATGTCAATTATTGGGTTCATTGTAATTAATATCACTACGTCTTCAGAGTGGGGTGTCCAGCAGGCAAAACCAGTGATGCTACTGGTCTCTTGTCCACATCTACAGTGACACAGACAGTGGAGCAAGCATTTCAAAGACTGCCTGCTTATTCATCCAAGTCATAAAATGCTCCAGACCGCACTGCAGCGCTTTCTTATTACATCACAAAGGACATGATGCCGTTTCAAACCTTTGAGAGGCCTGGCTTCCCGAGGCTGATGAAGGTCGCCGGGCTAATCACGAACACTATTTTCCGAGAATGAAATCCCAAACCTGTACAACCAGGTTAAAGCTGATGGATTGGAAAATGTTTGTCTGAAGGCACACGGTTTGCTGTGACTACTGGCCTCTGGACCAGTGAAAGCTGGGCTGGTCAACCCCTCCATCAGCTTCACTATCCATTACCTCACCCCAGACTGGCAACTGGAACGCAACCAAACTGGCAGCTGGAAACACAGTTCTTCCCAGAAGATCATTCGGCTCACAGCATCAGAGAGTTTTTTGAGAATATGCTGTAAGTGTGGGGGATCAACAAGAAAAGATCTGGTCTGCATGACCACAGACAAGGCAACAAACATGATCAATGCTTTTGAACAGTTCCCAGATCTGCGGTTTGGGTGCTTTGGCTATAATTTGAACCTGGCCGTCTCAAAAGCTTTGAAAATTCAGAGAGTTGACACACCAGTCAAAGGCCTGCCGTCGTCTGGTCTAAGGCTTCTCACGGAGCTGGAAGAGAAGGAGAGAACTAAGAGAAAAAGCAAGCTGCCCCCAACGTGCCACAGACGGCTCTGATCAATGATGTGGTGACCCGATGAGCTTCTACACAAAAGATGCTTCAGTGTTTCCTCAGCCGACACTGGCTGGAGGAAGAAGAACATGGTATCTGATGTCCAAGGAAGCAGACATACGTGTCATGGAGCAACTGTGCCAGCTGCTTGAACCTCTGAGCACATTTACAGATGTTCTTGCCTCAGAGACACATGTGACACAGTCAGCAATCAAGCCTTTCCTGGACCACATCACCCACGATGTTCTAGTGGAAAAGGATAATGAGCCATAATGAGTGAAGACCTTAACACCAGATACACAAAGAAGGCAAAGAGAGTCATGAACATGGCTTGTTTCATGGCTTGACAGTTGACAGCTGTGTCCAGGAGGCCTTGAAGCTGGCACCTGCACAAGTCAGGGAGGAACCACAAAGCACCAGCAGCAACTCCACCACCAAGACCCCCACAACGGCATCAGAGGGGAAAGACCTGGCTGGGTTGATAAGAAAGACGAAGGTCAGATTCCAACCACCCCAGACAGAATGACGAAATCAAGGTCTTGCTGTCGCCGCCATCCATTCCAGCAGAAGAGGAGTGGTGGTGTGGTGGAGAGGGCCGTGCATCAGAGCTGCCTCACCTTTGCCAGTGTTACCAGGAAGCTTTAGTGCATCCCAGCAACCGGAGTGACATCAGAGAGATCGTTCAGTGCCAGCGGGCACATTGTGTCCCCTCGCAGATCACCAGTGAAGTCAGACAAAGTCAACACGATGACGTTTTTACATGTCAATCCGAAGCGAACAAAGATTCATACGTACAGGATGTCAGACGAAACGAAGGAAAGGAGAGAACGGAAGGAAAGATGATGAAACCTGGAAGGGAAGGATGGGAGGGCAAAAAGGAAAGGAGATGGGCAGGGGAAGAAGGGAAGAAAGGCACAAAGGGAGGAGACGACCTCAGAAGAACAGGCTGTAATTTGTAGCGCGGACACACACACACACACAAACACACACACACACACACACACACACACACACACACCTGTGGGTTTTATATACTTAAACCCAGCAAGCAGGTATGTGGGACATAATTAGAGAGTGGTAATAAGAGAGTTTATTATGGGCAGAGTAGCCAGATGTATGTTTGGTGTGTGTGTGTGTGTGTGTGTGTGTTAGCCGTTGCAGGGTGACATCATACCTTTCCATTCTCAGCTTCCAAAGACTATTTTTACAGCCCTTAATATTAACATTATTTGGTTGATATGAAACTGTAAGATTCCCAAAATAAAGATGGCTGTAGAGCTGCAAGACATCCATCTATAATATAACTTATATTGTGCAAGAAAACACATCCCAGTTTATCACTAAATGAGCACTAAACACAGAGTACAGCTTTGGATTAATTGAAAGTTTGACCCCATGCACCCAACAGTCTGAGTCTTTTTAACACACTCAGCAACTTGTGCCATCATTCAAAATATCAAACGGCCATAAATAAAGTGGCAGAATGAAGAAAACAACTGAGAAATGCATCCTGATGCTGGTGCCAGTTTATTAATAATGACTGATTGTTTGTCACACCCTCGCTCCGTGTGAATCTCCCAACTGTTGATCCGTGTTAGTGACTGTCTCTCTTTCTTCTATCTATTGAATAAAGCACTTTTCAGCTAACTTTAGTTCAGTTTCACTCCAGTCTGACCTATGTGCCTGTGCAGCGTGTGTGTATGTGTGTGTGTGTGTGTGTGTACGTGCCATGCTGCTGAAGGATGTCCAGACAGGGTGAGGTCACCCCAGGCGCTTGGGAGACGGAGAAGAATGCCCTCTCTGTGTGCTGAAAACACACACACAGGTCAGACACACCCTTTTATTTTTAGATTCAAGGGGTGACTTCATGGTGTATGTGTGTGTTTGTATGTGTGTGTTTGTATGTGTGTGTGTACAGTGGCAAAGCGCCCGCCATTGTACCCTGGAAAGAAAACGGGGAATCCCCGTGCTGGTCTCAGGCTGTCATCACTCAGCTATCACCTGACACACACACACACACACACACGGCAAACAATCAGCTCCTGTCTGAAGATCATTAATAGAGAGATAAAAACACAAGGATCTTGTAGCAGAATGTGTGTGTGTGTGTGTGTGTGTATTCATGTGTGTTAGGGTGTGTTATTTGTGCAGCTCTGACAGAGATGATTAACACAGCAAACATCTGCTTTTCAATATTAAACAGCAGGAGTTACCCTAAATTGGCTTATAGTGCACATGTGTGAGTGTGTGGGTGTGTGTGGGTCTATCATAGGCTACTTTCAAGGAAAAATTTCAGATTAAAGACCAGTTAATTGGGGACTGCTTGTCCAATTGGTGTCCTCAATTAGCAAAAAGCTGATTTTTGGGTCAGTAGTTAAAGTTACGTCTCCAGGAAATGAATGTAAGTCTATGTAACGTCCCCAAAAGTGACCTAGGACAACATGTGTGTGTGTGTGTGTGTTTGTCTGTTGGTGCGAGGCGGCGTCTGAAACATGTGTAAACTGTGCATGTGAAACCATACATTACTGAAAGGTTGAGACAGAGAAAATGAGTAGCTCTCTGGATAACAAGGCTTTGAGAAAGTCAGTGTTTATATACACATGGGACACTATTACACACACACACACACACACAAGATGCTTTACACTCAAAGATCGGAGTAAATGTGTCATATATTAAAGTGAAATTAGCTTAAAATAAGATGTAGCTGATCATTGAGGTATGTCATAACATCTCCACATGTTAAATCTGATCTCTGAGGTTTATAAACTCTTTAAAAAAGTATTTATTTAGTCATTTAAACATCTGTTAAAACCCCAAAGTCATGAGAAAATCCGTCTTGCCAACTGTCTTTTACCGAGAGTTGTTTTAATGTGGTGCCGTAAATCCGTTTGTGAGCTTATACGTCACCTTCAGAGTGTCAAAGTTTATACTCGACTCATACGTGTGTTTGTTTATGAGGTATTCTGCCGCATTTCTAGAGTAAATAATCATTATTACTGGATCAATCTGCGGTGGAAAAAACCTTTAAGAGAATCATTCGGTCAGATAGTTAAATGTTCATTTCATGCCACGTTGCTTCTTATTTGGGCAAGTTAAACGCTTTTTAAAGAGGTTATAAACACATGACATCTGATTCAAAATCCAAAGTTATAAACTGCTCGGTTCAGGAGAGAGTTTGAAATACTTTTTTCCAACAACATGATTTCGCTGAGGTTTCTTGAATGATGGTGCAACGGAGCCCAATGCCTGCCTGTCAGCTTGGCCCTAAATAGAGCCGTCAACCCGACAGGTCAACACATGAGCCGAGACCCCACGGGCACCCCCCCTCCTCTACGAGCTCTGTGTGGCCCCCCCCCAGGACAAAAGAGCCTGAGGGGAGGGAGGAGGAGAGGCTCCCGGGACCCCCTGCTGCACACACACCAGCTTCATCCTCTCTGTGTGCTATTGTCTGCTCCGCCACCGTTCAGCTCCCGAACATAATGCCTGTGTCTCGGCTGAGAAATAAATTTGGAAACAGCGGTCTGCAACATGGAAATATCACTGGAGGAGCTGGAGGTGGACGCTGCCAGTTCTTTCTGCAGGTCTGGAGGTAGAGCCCAGTTTCTCCCACATTTCCTGTTTTGATAGCATCTGAAATTACCTTAATTTCCACTGCTGGTTCGGGGCAGCTTACAGCCTCGAGACTGACTGAGTCACTCAGTGTTTGACCTACTCTCCGAAAAAAGAGGTCAAGGACTGAGTGCGCAAGATTTATCACACACAAACTCCTCGGGTTTATCACAAATAAGCTGTGTGGGCAGAGCGAGGTACCGCCAGCTCCAGGTGTAGAGGTTCAATTCAATATCAGTGCTTGATATTTTGCAGTGTTTCCTTATTTGAATCGAGGGTCATATGTTCGTTGTTTGAGACAGATGTGTGACTCTAGGCAACGGAAATAAAACGGACTTGACTTGAAAGTTTGGTTCAGTGTGTAGAAATCGGTCCAGCATCCTATTCATCGACTTCAGCTACTTCAGCAATACAATAAACCCGATCAATCACTTCAATAAACTATCGGGACACGACCCCTGCATATGCCGCTGGATCCAGAGCTTCCTGTGGAGAAGGCGACAGATAGTTAAGATGAATAGCCTTTCATCTCGACCTCTGACCCTCAGAGCAGGCGCCCTCTCACCCTCTTGCCTCAAACCACTTCACATCCCACCACAGCTCAGTCACCATTCTCAAATATGCAGATGACACAACTATAACCGGACTCATAAGACTGATAACGATAACAACCACCAGCTCAACACGTCTAAAACACACAAGAACTCATATAGACTTCAGGCACAGTTGTCTCCCGCCCAAAAAAGCCCCGTCCACGTCTCAGGAGAACCCATAACCGTCACTGACTCATTCAGATTTCTTGGCTCATTCATCAGCAACACACTCCAATGGAACATCGATACAGACCACATCCCAGCAAAGACAGTTTCTTTCCTAAAACAGCTGAAAAAAGTTCAAAGTCAAACGAAGCCTCCTCCTTCAGTTTCACACACAGAGATCATTGAGAAAACACTCACCTCACCCGTGAAGGTTTAGCAAGGACGAGCACATGCGCGCGGATGAATCATCAAGATTATTGGCACCCACATCCCATCAGTTGAATCACAAGATCACAAATGAACTTTTCACTAACTCTGACAGATGTACCTGCGTTTAAAAAAATCTGGTGTCAATCTTGTGAATATCGTCTGTTGTGCTGGTCTGATGTGATGTTGACATCTGCGCTGGTTTGATGCTAGTGACACTCACCATGAGTGATTGATTGATCGATTGATCAATGGTGTCCTTTGTGTATGCTTGTTTAAAAGCAGGGCTGCGGCTGAGACAATGAAATACGAATCCAGGAAGTGGAGCTGGAGTTACAGATTAACACATTTAGCAGCCGTTTGTAAAAACTCACAGACGGGATTTTTACAACTCTGGAAAGTTTCACGGCGGCAACTGTTTTATCTTTTCATTGCGATCATCGCAAAGTAAACAGTCAAATACGGCGTTCACATTACTGAGTAATCCACCAGGAATGTGCGCTTGCATGTATGTGATTGGCCACCGCAGCGTGAAGTCAGGTTGCGTTTTAGCAAAAGTTTAGTCAAGTTCTTGCCAGACAGCGGCGGCAATCTGAAAGCCACTTTAGAGACTCAAAAAACATTTTCAAATGGGAATAAGAGGCAGTTAGAGACGACTGTTGGAGGTAAAACTTTGTGCACCAGGCCGTCTTGTGTCTTTAAGTCTGGTTCAGGTGTTTTTAGCGGAGTAATATTTACTCTGTGACAACAAAGGCTACACTTTTTTAGTAAAATGTCCTTAATTTCTCATGAATTTTTCCTGGATGAATGATTATAAGAAACTTGTGATCTGTGTTTGAGCAACGTGAACCTTTTGCAATGACTAATAGCATAAATAAAACCAAAAATGGAACTAGAATCTGATCATAAGGCACTTTTTAAGTCACGAGTTGTGTAATGTGCTCTTGCTAAGTGCTGAAATATGAACTACATGATGACGGGTATGTACAATGACTCAGTTGTATTATATGCGAGCTGTACAGTAACATCTTGGTAACAGCATCTGTTTCCCCATCTAAAGTCGGCTTCATTCATCTAATACCCGAAGGTCCTTGTTGTTTTTTCAGTCTGATGCCCGGACTGGTCGGTATGCACATTGTTTTAAGCAGCTGTTCCCAAGATTTCTGGTTTGTGAGTCCTTAAAGTGAAGTAATTACCCCTCATTACTGGTTAGAGTCTCTGTGTGGACAGCAGTTCAACCAAAAACTGATTTTTCCTTCTCATATTGTTTCATTTAGAGGCCCGCAGATGTGAAAGTACTCGATATTTCACAAGGAAAAAAAAAAAAATAGAGAACAGTCCGAAAAAATAAACACAATTACATGTAACATAAATGTTTACTTTTTTCTGTCTTTATCCCTGAAATCATCTTTGATGCTGCTGAGTTATTCTGAAAGGCTCCCAGGTATCACTGATTTAAGGCAGTAGAGCATTTAAAGGCCTTTTTCTTGTATCTATGGCTTTTTGAAGCCAAAGAAAACTTTCCACATAAAGTATCTTACAACCAAACTAATAATTACAACCATCTCTACCAGATTTAGTTGCTCAATGTGTCTCTGCAAGTAGAGCAACTCACCTTTTAATCTCAAACGTATTTCAACTCTAAGCTTGATTTTTGGGGGAGATGCACCCATGCATACATGACAAATAAGCTTTCTCTTTCTCAGACAACTGCACACACACACACACACACACACACACAAATACACACCCTTCGTCAACCTCTGCCCTCCAGTCTGAGCCTTGTGAGGTTCTCCTCCCTTCCTCACACCCACGCTCACACACACAAGGCCTTCTTTATCAGGGCGGGAGGAGGGGAACTGCAGACATGGAAAAAGAGAAAAAAGCTCCCACGCTCACACCAAAAGCAGCTAGATGTGTGTGTGTGTGTGTGTGTGTGTGTGTGTGTGTGTGCATCTATATCGCCGTCTAGCTCCGCTGATCCCCGATGTTGCAACTAGGGTGTGTTGTCCTTAAACGCCCTTTCCAATACAAATGTTAAAAGGGAGCAAAGAGGACAATGATGCCCCAATCGGAGAGGACTTTCCTGGGTAAAGTTGCAGCGTTGTGGCCCCTTAGAGGAGTGAAGACCCTCCAGGTGAGGAGAGGAAGAGGAGGAGAGGAGTTGAAAGGAAGGAAAAAAGAGAGGAGGAGAGTAGAAGACAGGAGAGAGAGAAAAGGAGGAGGTGAGGAAGGAAAAGAAACAAAGGAAAAAAGAGAACAGGAAAGGCGAGGAGAGGGAAATGACAGAAGAGAGGAGAGGAAGGAAGTTAGAGGTGAGGAGGGGAGAGGAAAGGAAAGTAAAGGTAGGAAAAAAAGAGAAGAGAGGAGAGAGGACAGGAAAATAAAAGAGAAGGAGAGGAAAGAAAAGAAAAGAGAGGAGAGGAGAAGAGGAGGGGAGGAGTGGAGAGGAGAAAGAGGAGGTGAGGAAGGAGAAGAAACAGGGAAAAAAGAAGAGGAAAGGGGAGGATATGAAGGAAAGAAGAGGTGAGGAAAGAAGAGGAGGTGAGGAGGGAAGGAAAGGAAAGGAGGGACAAATGGGAAGAGAGGAGAGGAGAGGTGAAAGAGGAGGTGAGGAAGGAGAAGAAATGAAGGGAGAAAAAGAAGAGGAGGTGAGAGAAGAGGAAAAAAAGAGAGGAAGTAAAAGGCCGGAAAGGAGAGGAGAGGAGAGGAGAGGAGAGGAGAGGAGAGGAGAGGAGAGGAGAGGAGAGGAAAAGAGAGAGGAGGAAAGAAAGGAAATGAATCTTAATACTGAGCGATCATCGATTCATCTCTAACATCCCAAATTCAATCTCGAAACCACAGAAACTTCCCGCGAGCTCGGTCACATGGACGAACGCGAACATGTGAGTAAACGCTCACTTGCTCGTGAACACAAGTCATCTCTACCTCTCTCTACCCCCCCCCTCTCTCTCCCTCTTTCTCTCTCTCTCAGGTTAACAGTGCGTGTTTTGTTTTCGCGAGACGAGGAATGCGTCTCCGTGTTTTTACATTCCCCTCGATCTGTTTGCCTCTCGTGGCTCTGTCCGACCGCAACACACACACACACACACACACACACACACACACACACAGTTTGGACAGACTCTCCTTCATAGTGATGGACCTCCGCCTGGTTGATCTCTCCTTGAGTCTCCAAAACACTCACACGTACATACTTTTCCCTCTTTTTCACCCACTAATCCATCCATCTTTGCCTCTCTGTTCGGTGATGCTGCTTAACTCTCGCACTACTTTCAATCAACATCAACTTCCAGAAGGTCTTGTGTCTGTTATCGTCTCTTTTTTTGACTCTGATGTGTTTGCAAAGGCATTTTTTCACTGCAATTAGCAATGATATTAATTATCTCTATATCGTTTTGTGTATAAAAAGTCAGAATATAGTAAAAATGCCTGTTATCATTTCAAAGAATCAAAGGTTAAATGTCTTTAAACGTCTCATTTTGTCTGAACAACAGTCCATAAAGCATCAAATCGTCACATTTGAGAAGCTGAGTCCAACAAATTTGGGCATATTTGCTTAAAAAAAGGACCAAAATGAGTTGCTGATTAATTTTCTGTCGATCGACTATTCTATGCATCCGCTAATCGTTGCAGCTCTACATTTACTGCATCCTGTATGAATCATGTAAATGTGAACTAATAGGATAAGAGACTCTCTTACTGTCTCTCCTCAAATGTAATTATCTGTTCAGGAAATTACAAAAATTGTTGAACGCAGGCAGGAAGAAAGTTGCAGAAATGATCTGAAAAGCGTTTCTTTTAAAAGCGAGTCCACTTATTTTTCCCTGGCCTGCCTCTTGTTCTCACAATTCAGTCTGGAAAGTAAAATGAGTCAGAAAGTGAACAAAAAAACCCAAAAAAAGCTCCAATACCACTCAGGATGGTTACGTCACTTCTCTCACAAAGCAGACTTTTTAACAGATGTAGTGAACATGTTTTGGACGGACTGTTAGTAGACAGGAAAGACGACTGAAGGACGACTGAAAAGGTGTAAAATCAGCATAAGTGACATTTATCTTCTGGTGACACGTCTATGAAGGCGACACAAAGCGCGGCATCATGTAAAGTCTCAATAAGCTGCATTCACACCTGGATTTAGAGGTAGATCTGTTTGCAAGTGAAGCTGCAGGTACGTTAATGCTTCATAACATCCTATAACTCTTCTTAATGATTCAAGACATGTGAATCAACACAAAAACATATTTAATGGACGGTGTTTAAGTCTCTAGTTTCAGTTATGAGGATCATAAGGAGTAAACGTCGTCCTTTATTTCTGCATTAGAAGTGATGTGTCAATTACAGACGTATTAAAGACAATTCAAGCATTCCTCCTCTTATATACAGACCTATATTCAAACACTCAGTCGACTTGGTGGTTTCCTTCTGTTTGTTTTTGATCCTGAATATTTTCAGTAATTATTTAAAATGTGCTGCGGCCACTTGCTGGTGGGTCCCGCCACTCGTATGTTTTTATTCGCCGCACTCCCATGGCGAGACTAAATATTTAACATTTTTTAAATTAAAAAAGGGGTCTCCTCCTCTCGCCTGGAGGACTTGCCAAGAAAATGTAGCCATACTTGTTTTCGCTTGGCTCGATCACATACGGACAGAAAAAACACACACACACACACACACAGAGACCCCGACTGAGGCGCCGTATAAATTTATGAGGAGACTCCGCAGTGACAATATGTTAGAAATAAACAGCTCGAAAAGCAACAAGCATGGATCCGTAATGTGTTAAAGTGTTATGATGGACTCCTGCTGCCTTTCTAAAAGTGTTTAAAAGGATTAATAAAAGCAGTTAGAAATCATTTTTAATGTCGCCGGCTTCTTCAAGAAACGTATTTCAAATCGAGACGAAAGCTAAAAAGTCAAAGAAAAGCAAGTAGGCTTCACCACGCCGCCCACAGAGTTTGATTGACAGGTGATCTCTGGGAAATCCAGCGCAGTAACCCCACTGCTTTACACCAAATATGTTCTTAGCATGTTAAGCTGCAGTAATACCATCGAAATCTCACTTAATCTGTGAAAACAAGCCCCTCATTACAGACTCTGAGCTGTCGGCCACATCAAAGCTACGCTACCCAGAATCCTTAGAGAAGGAGCGGAGGAGCGCCCCCCCCTCCCCCTCCCCTCGACCTTGTACAAACGCCAACCTGTCTTACTTTAACCCTCGGCCGCCATCGTGAAGCACACTCCAGCCTCCAGCTCCCATAATCCACCACAACAACTAATCCAACATCAGTCTGACACTTAACCCTCAGTCCGACACTTAAGTGACAGTCAAACACACACACACACACACACACACACACACACACACACACAAACATATCTGTTTGTATATATGCACACACTAAAAGAGGAAATAGCCCATTCTCAGGATGGATTGGTGCTCTTTGGTTGACATGGCAACGGCACAAATACACAAATGAAAACAGTTCAACTTTAAGAGGTTTTATAAGGATGTTTGGAATCTGCAAGATAACAGAAATACAGAAAAAAACACTTTTATTTATGCAAGCAGGTGTGTTTTGGATTAAAAAACAAAAGGCAGGTGGCATTTTCTGACATGTGATGGGAGAGACCACAACGAGTTAAAGAGTCAACATTCAGCTCTTTCCGTCCTTTCGAAATCCAGTTTCACAATCAAAAGGAATTTATTGAAATGTTCTCATAAAAAAAACAAAAAAAAACACACAACTTTCTATGAAGTAAATATAGACTGTGAGAAGTTCAGTTCAGGCAGTGTTTGACCCAAACTTTCACCCTTCCTCTTTGGTTGTTTGTAACATGGAAGCAGTATAGTGAAAGCTTAATATAATAATAATAATAATAATAATAAAAAGATGATCTCTCCCAGCTGCTATATCCCAAAACCAAAAATAGTTATTCAGTTGTATTTTCTAGAAGAGGCTAAAAAAACAAAAACCAGTTACTGATCTTTAGTTGTTTTTGGCTTGACCACCAACGCAACAAACACATAAACAAATCCCAATATTAAGCTTTCGTGAGCGTAGAGCTAATGCTAAAGCTAACTAGAGCAGAACTAGGTTTTAAAACAAATACCTCTTCTTGAGCATTTAGCTCAATTTAGCTTCAAATCATTGTGTAAAATAGTGAAAAATGTCTTGTCACATCTTTCCAGAGTCGAAGCTGATATCTTCAAATTGTTTGTTTTGTCCGACCAACAGTCTGAAACCCAAAGATATTCAGTTTACTATCATATAAAACAGAGAAAAGCAGACAAATATCTGATTGGAGAAGCTGCAATCTGAGAATATTTGGCAGTTTTGCTTGAAAAACGACTTAAATGATTAATCAGTTATCAAAAATAGTTTAATTAAATAACTTCCTGTTGATCGACCAATCAATCGACTTAGCACTGTAACTCTATTCAAGTGTATATGTACTTTAGTATAGCTTAATTTGACATTATGAGAAGAGGGATGTTAAATCGGATGCAAGTCAGATGACACAATTAAAGTCTAAAACTCATCTCCGCTGTGGTTTCATTGATATAAATAAAGTTTTTTGGGAGCTGCACACTTCTTCTACAACTGAACAATAAACCAAACACATCAAATTAGCAACATCATGGATCTCTTTGCTAATTAACTCATGTGCAGCTCCAGTAAACTGTTTGAATCCTACATAACTAAACTGAGAACAAAAGACAATTACATCTAACTGAAATCAGCTCAAAATCTTGTCTAGAAGTCATGAACATCTTAGTGATACTGTCATTAATTTGGTCACACATTAAAAGTAAAGAAAACAAAGGTATTCATGTATTCAAAAAGGCTACGACTACATTTATCATGACAACGTATCATGATATATCTTTGAGGTTGTGTAGTTCAGCTCTAACCGTCTTCTGTCTTCATTTATGGTTGTTAAAATCTTGGGATGGTGTGTGAGAGTTGAAATACTGCGTCCACACACACACACACACACACACACATATATATACACCCACGCCCCTGGCTGTGTGTTTCTGGTGGAGTATGGAAGCCATTAGATCCGGTGACCAGCTCTGACAATAGCAAAGGTTACAAGGTCGGCGGCCTGGCGGGAGCAGAGACGGACCGGATTGATCCATCAACGTCATAAAGAGGACTAACAAGTCAAACATTAACTTCTTAACGTGCACTAGATGACCTTGCCCTCTCCACCAAATCTCTTCCACCCACTTCCCCCCCTTCCTCCTCCGCCTCTGGTGCGGTTTCATGACTGGATGTGTGTTTACGAGCGAGACAGAGAGAGTACTTTGCGTATATTTTTACTTTTGTCAGATCAAAGCTGCTTTTGCCAGCGTTTAAACTCTTTCTTCATCATTTTTTTTTCTTCCTCTCTGGGCTTCCGTTCAAGTATTTTTATGAGAGTCATAACGTATCACACTGGAAAAGAAAAAAAAAAAAAAAGTTTAGGCCAAATTTTATTAACAATTAGATCGAAATCACAAAAATGTTCCTTGAGGCAGGAAAAACGTCTTATGATCGCAGGCAACGACGGCGTCTGAGGTGAAATGTGTTGACTGGAAAATAAGCCTTTTTGAAGCCCATATAAAAAGTTTACCTGTTATTATAAAGGTCTTAATTTTCAGATTAAATGAATCCTCAGTCTACAATAACTTCATCAACACATTTTAAGATGTGTGCAGAACAAAACTGTCATCAGTGGTTATCCGGGAACGTTTATACCGAGCACCAAAATGGCAATTGGCAGCTTCTTCTTCTACTGCAGTTAATTTGACGGTTGTAGACAGATTTGAACCGCCGATGAGCAGAGATATCAGATTTATAAGTGTACTAACGATTAAAACTTGCCACTGAAAAACCAAAAAACACCTCCAATGGAAAATTACCTGATAAAATACATTCAAGGAACCCTGATTATTGGATTTAAAGGCCTTTAAAAACCTATTTTTGCTTTCATTTTCTTAGAAAGAGCAAAGGATTCCCACATGAATGAACTTTTTTTTGTGTTTTTTTTGCCACATTCAGAACAGTTTTGGTGAATTCACATGAGAGGTTTTATGTGCTGTTTTGTTTGTGCTCTTCTCACTGGTTTTAACTCTGCATCAATCAAAGGATTTTGCAACATCTGTATCAAAATGTGATGACAGTTTTGTAGTTTCTTCGCTAATGTTGCCAGACCGCATCTTTATAATCCTGATGAAGAAGATTAGCTAAATTTCTCTAAAACACATGAGAATAAGGTTAAACTCATAAACAATAGTGAAGGATATTTTTTGTAACTAAACTAGAAAAAGGTACCCTGTGGAGTTTCTGACCTCATTCTTTTATGACTTGTCCTTGATTTGGTTGTAACTCTGTTTCTATTCTACAATTCACTTTCCTGCTGCTGGTTTCATGTTATTCCACTGATATAAGGCTAAAACTAACAATTATTTCCATCCTCAATTAATCTGCAGATCACATTTTGTCTATTAAATGTCAGAAAATAGTAAAGAAAACCCTTATGATTTCTTAGAGAGCAAGTTAACGTCTTCAAATGTCTTGTTTTGACCGAACAACAGTCCAAAATATTCAGTTTGCTATCATGTATGACTGATTCAGTACACATTTCTCTACTGTAAATGCACCAAATCTTCACATTTGAGAAGATAAAAACAGCAAATGTTTGGCATTTTTGCTTAAAAAGTTACTAAAACGATTATTTGATTGTTAAAATAGTTTCTGATTCATATTCTGTCGATCTACTGATCACTGCAGCTCCACACTGATCGATAGTTGGTTGTATTAATGCACCAAGAAACGTAGTAATGTATGTAATGTTGTAAGAAAATGCATTCAACACCTTTGTTGGACCTGGAGGATGCAAAAAAACTGCATTAAGGTGTAAACATACGTTTGTTTGAGGGGCTTTAAGCTAATGTTATGACATGCACTGTAATTTAAACAGTATTTGTTCTGAGTCTAACGTGACAGAACTTTCCCAGGACTTCATTATATGTGTTGAGTATTTCAACTAGATGTTTTTTTTTTCTCCGTTTTGTTGCAGGTGGTCCAAAATAAAGATTAAGAGATTGGGATTACATTTTGATATAATCGTCTCAGTTTCAAACAACACTGCTAGCGATGTGTTCAAGGACAAACGCATCAATCTGACAGCTGAGTGTCCAGAAACCTGAAACCTTCAACTCTGTTATCTCTCCATCCATCTATTATCCATCTATCAGCCTACAGCTAATGGAGCCAAAGACAACCCCCGCTCCCCCCCTTTTTCTATTTTAATTAACTTCTCTTTCCCGCTTTCTTTTTCCCCTTATTTTTCATGCACCACATATCCTTTCTTGGCCTTTATCTTATTTTCTCTTCATTTAACCTTTGTGTCCTTTTAATTCCACTATCTTTCTCTCTTACATTTCCCTCTCCGATCCGTCCCTATCACACCCTGATTAAACCTCAGACTTATCTCCACCTTTACAGCGAACAAAGATGCTTCGGTCTGAGCTTTTTGGATGTTTTAATGTCATGTGAAAAGACAGAAAATGGTGCTTCTATGGCAGAAACTTGCTCCTTTGATGCCCACTTAGTCGCTCAATCGAGTTTGTTTGATCTCCTTCAATTGGATCAACCCAATCTAGAGACTTCAAATCTGAAATAAGGCATTTCTACATAGGTAATGAGTCTTTGATAAAGAATAACACATGAGGCGAGTCTGGGTGGCCTGATGGTTAAGACGCACGCCATATAACCGCATCCCCCCCTCCTCCCTCCATCACTCTCTTCCTTCATCTCACCACTGTCCCCATAATAAAGAAGACACATGAGAATAAGATTAGATTGGTACATCTGGATGACGATTGACGGCTGTTGTGTTGTCCACTTCGGATTTCTCCATGACAACAGCCTTCAGCCGACAGCAATGAAAAGTTACTGTCTTTGCACGTTTTAAGACAATTTAATGCCTTTTCTAATTTATTCAAGGCATCTCAGAGTCTCTAGCGGCTGTCCTACCATAAAAAGTATCCCATCATCTGGATTTCAGTAGAGTTTTTTATGTCCCACATTGCTCTAAAAGCTGTTTTAAAGGCTTTTCTTGATTATGACATGAATAAAATTCAGGCAAAGATAATAAATCTTTTTTATTTTTGGGCAGAGACGCTGTATATTGATTATCAGCAGCTTTAATCCGCTTTCAGAAACCCAAAGTTAACCTAAAATCTCTCAAATTCTAGACATGAATAAACAAACTCCTCATAAATCCCAACCAAGAAATATGCAACCCACCCACTGTGCCCCCCCCTCCTCCTCCTCCTCCCCATCCTCCTCCTCCTCCAGCACCCACAAATGTTGGTTCATCACTCAGAAGTTCCACTTGTCGAACGAGAAGAAAACGTGAGGGAAGTTATGACTCGCAAAAAAACCCCCCAAGAATCTTCTCGACATCCCCAAGAGTAAACCCCTCCGTCGCCCGACGAGGAGGGAAGGAAAACACTGAAAGGATGTTTTCGTCAGACGCCACCGAAGGCAGACGGGAGGGGACGGAGACGAGAAAAGAAGATCCAGTAAACAAAGAAAGTTTTGTGTCATTTTAGACCTCAACCTCGAGTTGACTTGCCAGGGTAGCCACGAGAGCGGACCACATTGCATGGTGGAATGTGTGTGTGTGTGTGTGTGTGTGTGGATGCGAGTGTCTGTGTGTGGTACATTTTTTGGTTTGGGGCATGGTGAAGTTGCAATAAACTGTAAACATATAAAAACAGAAACGCACACAAATGATGCCTGTAACGGCCCTACTTAATCCGATATAATAGCTCGGAAACTACTTCTAATGTCAAAGCTTTAAAACATAACGGCTAAATGCGGCCGGTGGAAAATGTTATAAAGACGAACAGAAACCAAGAACACGGTGAGATTAAAGGAAGAGGATGAAAATATTCCTCAGATATTCTTCCAGCGTTCCCACTGGAACAACCTCCCCGGAAGATACTGTGAAATTAGACGAACACATGCAGGTTTTAACTCTCTTTCATTAATACTTAATCCTACATGACTCCAAAGTTAACACCGAGAGTTTGTATCACGATATAGACCCCGAATAACAGCGGTTTTAAATCAAAGAGGCTACCAAACAATATGTGACCGCGTCAGCCTGCTGAGTTTAATACAAACTGCGAGAGTTTAATTCAAAAATGAGAAGTTAAGTTCCATCTAATGGTGCATATCCGTCCCTGCTGTTATTCAAAACTTGATCCAGATTTCCATCGCGCTCCTCTTGTCACTTTATTGAAAGCATTCGGTGCTGCAATCATAGACGTAATCAGCAGTGAGCACTAAAGCTTCATTTCTACGTCTAGCTGATGTGCACCTCCTCCAAAAAATTACAGCTCCAGCGGCTATGATGATACCTCGTGGAGACCGCAAGACCTGTGATTGGTCAGCGTTGGCTGCTTGTGTTTTCTCCTACAAGTGTCTGATGCCTGTAGAGATGAAGAGAAGAAACTTGAAAGAAAGTGATCTTCTTCTTTTCAGCAACACATATGTAACAAACACATCTCTGCTGTGAACCTTCAGCTCATCTTGACCCTCTGTTCTAAATCACAGTAAATGAAATGATGTAAATATTAATGAACAACAAGTCGTTCCTTCTAGACTGAACAGCACAGTAAAAGAGAGCGTGTAAGAGTCTTCCTGCTACGAGCTATGTTTGATTAAATTTGAGATTAACGTACATGGCATCAAAATCACAACAATCCACTTTTTCATTGTCTGTTCCTCTGATGATTTGTTGGTGTTACTGCTTATTGAAGCTTTAGCCAAATGAACATAAAGGCTACAACCTTTCAGACGTTTACACTGAGGATTATACTCCTGAAAAGCTGAAGACGTTTGGTCTATAAAACTTCAGAAAATCACAAAAAATGTCTATAACTGTTTCCCAAAGCTCAAGATATAACCTCAAATGTTCAATTTGTCCTGAGAAACAGTCCACAACCCAAAGATATTCAGTTTACTGTCATAGAAGACTAAAGAAACCAGAAAATATTCACATTTAAGAAGCTTTTTTCTTTTAAAAAAGTGGCTCAAAATGATTAATCGATTAGCAAAGTAGTCAGTTGACTAATCGCTGCAACTCTAGACGGCTTCAAGTCAAAACCGAGGCTGCTTAATTGTAACGGATTATCAGATGGATTTCAAGAAGCAGATTTCTTCTGAAGTTTGCTTCCAGCTCCTGCTTTCAGTCTTGTTTTTATCCTGATGTTGAGGAGAATAAACGTATGTGAGCAGAGTTTCACTGCAGCTTTAGTCCAAGATAAAGTTATAGGTCAAAACTGCACATCAGCAGAACTCAAAACCCCGGAGGACAAAAACCACTACAGACGCAATTTTAGTGGTGTAATCGGAGTTTTAAAAAAAACATGATTGAGGGGTGTGTGTGTGTGTGTGTGTGTGTGTGTGTGTGTGTGTGTTACCCCCCAGTGAGAGAGTAATGGGGGGATTTAAAATGCAGAAAGTCGGACAAAAACAATAACAATGGTAGCAGCCTCGGGTCACACACACACAGTTCAACATGTATCTTCTGGCTATTTTTAAATGAGTACTGCAAGTGTTACATGACTGAAAGTAAAGTTGATATTTTTATATTTTAATAATGAATTGATGTGACTAATGAACATCAGATTATCTGTGTAGATTCACAGTAAACATATAAACACCTTTTTCTTGGCATCCACTTTGTCTTTGTAAAATTTGATGACGTTTAATATTATTTTGGCTTTTTGCATAATTGAAGGTTGTTGGGTTTCATTATTACCTATGAGCTACTTAAAGATATCAAGCCAACAAGGAGGTGCGATATTCAGTGGACTGAACTTAATGATGTAATATTACTGAGTAGATTTAAAGCCCTTTGTTACTGATTGTTAAAAGATATTAAATTACTTAAGTAGATCTAAATAAAATTTTGCCAGATACTTAGTGAATGTAAATCAGTGTTTGCCAGGAATGAAGTTAACATGTAACAAATTTCCTTGTAAAATTAATTTGGTCCCTATTTGGTCCCCTACTTGCTCCCTATTTAGATATAAAAGGCTTGTTTTAAGGTAACAAAAACACAACGATTCTTGTTTTCAGGTGATTATACAATATAGACTGTATAAAATATGGATGTAGCCATCATGACGTCACCCGTTGGTTTCTGAAGAGCGGTTTTGAAGCTCTAAGTGGGCGTCACCATCTTGGCAGCGCCTGACTCAGCCTAACTCCTGGCTAATCCAAAATGGGCAAAAAGGTGGAGCTGAGGCAGCCAAATGAAGCCTGATTGCTGAAACAAGCCACCTAGCGGCTAACGCCCTGTAAATCAAAGCAGCCACATCCTTAATTATGCAAAACTTTATGGCTTAATAACATTTAAACAGGTGAGTTATAATAAAATTCATAAACATGTTTATTTCTGCTGTAAAGTTGGACATTTTAACATGTGGGTCTATGAGGATTGACCTGCTTTTGGAGCCTCAAGTGGCCATTTGAGGAACTGCAGTTTTTGGCACTTGGCTTCATTTTTCAGCCCTGGAGGTTACCGCGTGATTAAAACATACTTATGAATATTATATTCCTTTTCTGCCAAGTCCGTTCTGCTAGATGCCACTAAATTCTACACACTGCACCTTTAAGTCATTAATTCAGTGTATTTTAATCAAAGTTTTCTTACTTTAATCTACTCAATAATATTATGTGTCACTTTAATGCCATAGTTTAATGAAGTAAAATGTATGTATCTTTAATATCTGCTCTTCTTTTTACATCACACACACACATAACAGACACAATGCAACAAAAACACTGTTGTGAGTGTGTGAGGTTCACAACACTGATGAACTTACACAAAGAAGGACTTTTATTTAGTGTGTGTGTGTGTGTGTGTGTGTGTGTGTGTGTGTGTGTGAGCGAGCCTCCAGACGTGGCCTAAAAGAAACAGCTAGAGGCTCCACAGATCAGAGATAGAGACATTCCAACCCCAACCCCAACCCCACCCACACACACACACACACACACACACACACACACACACACACACAGCCTGTAACTTCACTTATTCACAATATGCTCAACACTCATGCAATGTCTGTTACATAACTTTGTTTCTAGTCTATGTTATAGTCGATTAATCAATCAATAATAAGTTATTGAACTATTAACTATTTTGATAATCATCTGGAGTCTTAATTCTCAGACTTCCAGCTACTTAAACATGAATATTCTCTGGTTTCTTTAGTCCTCTATCATATTAACAAGCCTCAATATCTTTCAATATAAATAAATATGTTTCTTTTTCATCTAACAAGACATTTCAGGACGTCACCTGAAACAGTGATGAACATTTTTCACTATTTTTTGATAATTTTATGGACAAAATGACAAAATAAATGACAGATTAATCTAATCTAGTCTAATTGGATGATAATAATGTGCAAATTGGGTGCATTTCCATCAACGTCTTGTGTGAAATCTCTTGTGGAAAAACACAAACTACTTTCAATGTATCTGCATGTCGGACAGCAAACGCCTGATCAGAAGAAGAAGAAGAAGAAGAAGCTACATCTGGTTGCTTTTTGAATATTTACTGAATCCGTAAATCCAACTAGTGTTCAGCGACATGGCGATGTATACACAGCGAGACAACATACTGTACATTTAAGTATTGCATCATTTCTTAAAAGTGATGATTTGCTGCTTTTCACTAATTTATACCATTGTGAATTCAATATATTTTGTTTTTGTACTAACAGGGACAAAACAAGCAACCTGAAGACACCGTTGTGGGAGTTTCTTACTGTTTTCTGACATTTTACAGACAAAACACTTACTGAAATGATTTAAAAAATAATGAACAGATGAACTGTAAATGAAAATAGTGATCAGTTGCAGATGTATGACAGCAGAAAGAGCTCATTGTTTAAGTCGACTGGTCCACACATGTCCATCGTCCGTCCAGCATTTAAACCCTTTAATGACAAAACAAAACAAAAAAAAAAAACACCCACTCACCTAAAACAAATGTTTTTACTTTAATAAGTACTTTTAACTGAATTTTCCATTATTCTTAACTTGATATTGTGGAGAAATATAAACATGAATGTGTCCTTTATCTGTCTCTCTCATCAATATGTTCTATTGTGTACCATGCTGCAGCACAACATGTGTTTTTACTTAGTCAGGACAGTTAGCAAAGCAAGTCAGGGCAGAGGACATGGAAACACACACACACACACACACACACACACAGTACAGACAATAGCATCTCTATCTGATGGCATCCTCATCTACCCCCTGCAGAGCAGATTGCTACTGGAGGCTACCTTTACTGGAATGCAGGGAGTCTCACACACACACACACACGTCTGTTTACCAGCCCAAGACATTTGGTCGCATACCTTCGACCACATGTCAAAACATTCTTTTTTTGTAAAAATCCCTGGATTTCTGTTACTGTCAACAGCGGGGACGGAGGAGACAGATTATCGTCTTCCATCTTTGATGCCTCTTTCCGGGGGCCGAAGCAAAATTCCCGACTGCTCGCGGTGTTTTGAAACATGCACGGCTGGAATGCTCGCCACAAGAAACGCTGCCCGGTTTCCGACAGAAGAACAAGGAAAACCCCCTTTCAGCCTCAAATAGAAAACAATAAAACTCTGCGGGAGACTCGTCCAAACAACACGCTTCATACCCACATGTAACCACTTCCAGTTTAACCGAGGTGAACTTGTGCACTAAAGACATTTCACACTCCTATAGAATCAGAGAGCATCATATATAGTATTGAGTGAGTTAGTTCTGGCGAGAACAGGCCATAACAGGGGATCAATCATTATAAAGTATCAATTCAGCAGTTATCTGTTAATAAAACCAATAAACTCATTATCCTGGTCACCTGTGGAGATTAAAAACTTGAGGTAAAATCAAAAAAATATGATGTTTTGCCAAGATTCAAGTCACAAACGTCCATCACAGGTGGGAACCATTAACAACCCAAAACATCATTGATTTTGTCACGATTGTCAATATTTGTCTGTGATCCACATGTACAAGATGTTTGATATTGGTGCCTACAGTTGTACCAATGATATGTTACATTTTCAGTCGCTTGTGATCTTTAGGAAGACTCTACAGTCTAACAACTACCAAATAAAAAATCCAAGAAATGATCTTCATACACCCCACAGTGTTTGTATCCTCACAGTTTATTCAACCAAATACTTTTACTCAGTTCTGAGTCCAGAGCTCAACACAAATTTCCTCTTTGGGATCCCAACTCAAAAAAAAAAAGGAGTTCATCTCAGTCAAAGATGTGGATCGCCAGGAAGAGACGGGTTGATAGTTGGCAGGCCGGTTAAGGAAGAGGGGGATGAAGATGTGTGGAACGTGCGGAAAATTAATCGGCGACTATTTTCATTCATTTTTTTAAAGCGAAAATACCAAACGCTAACTGGTTCCAGTTTCTCCAATGTGAGGCTTTGATGCTTTGTTGGTGTTATACATGAAAGTAAACTGAATTTCCACAGATTCTGTTGAACAGACAAAACCTGAAGACGTCACTATGAGCTTTATTTTTATAGACAAATCGATGAATCAAGAAAATAATCTAAAACACCACTAAACAAACAAACTACAGGTTACAACAAAGTCTGCACATCCATATGATGAAGTGAATGCAGACCAGTGAGGTTCTGCTTCAGTCCACTCAGACTGACTCTTGTACAACATGTAGAGTCTGATGTTCATTTAGATAGCGGACATGTCTGGTCTGCAGAGCTCTGGTGGGAACAACACAGTACAGACAGTTCACATGAGCAACTGTGATCCATCAAACTAACTGTTGAAAACATAAGACACTGATTCTTAAGAGAACAGCGTTATTTGGCAACTGATTCATCTTCCTTAAAATTGGCATACGAGCGGAAATTTAACAAAAACTCCTCAAGATTTTTTGGATTAAGCGCCAAATTCAAGGATTGTAAGCAAAGATTGTTTCTATGAGAGTTGTTGAAATGCCAAACTGTCCCACGGGAGCGCCGTCTTACAGTCGGGGAACCGCCAGAAACATGTCCCAAACACTAATCACCAGAGAGCTCATTGTCCATCATAAAAAACACAAATGAAAGCGAGCTGACAGCTCAGCAGCAGCTGCCCTGTCAAATACAACAATGGAAGGAACTCACTACTTATTCATGCCGACCGCAGTTGACAAAAGACACAAAGAGTATAAAAGATGTTTGTTTAATCTGAGATGTCACAAAATACATAGAAATGACAAGTAGTAGTCTTCAAAATGATGAATCACCCAAAAACATACTCGTGTCTGTGATTCTGTCCCATGTCAAACCCATAAATGTTTTTTTTAAACTTTTAACCCATTTCTACACTTATTCTACTTTCCTTACTTATATTTTGTTGTTGTTCTTGGAGAGAGGGGTTTGGAAAAAGGGAGAGTTGAACAAAGATACAATACATAATGTCAAAAAACTGCTAACTGACTGTTCGTTCAACACCTCCGCCATATTGTGATTGTCAATCTTTGGGTTTTTCCACATGATTATGGGGTAGCAGTCAGAACATTACTAGATATAAAGAGTTTTGGAGGTGGTGTCTTTTTTATCACCTTTACAAAACCAAAACACAAGAACAAGAAATGGATTAAACTGTGTGTTTGTCTGCTCTAACGCAAAGCATTAATGTTAGCTAGCCTGGCTATCTAGCTTATAACCTACCTAATATCAGCTAATTACACAATTTGTGTGGTTACAGGTGATTTCAGGTCATATGTTAGCAGCTTTGTCCTGAACTGTAATCAACTTGAGGAAGTTTACTCAAGATTACTTTGTTGAACTTATCGAAAACACTATCTCATGTTAATATGCAAACATCTGAAGGTCGTCATGTTAAAAAGAAATAAATGTCTTACACTACATTTTTCTTACATTGTGGTACTGTGTCAGCATTAAATCATGTATGTAGCCAAATGCATATTTAAGACCTTTAGCGAGGTTCTGAAAAAGTTTCCAACCAAATCAGGCACCTAATGTTAATTACCTAGCTAGCTATAGCTAACAAAATTTGAAACAGTTTTAATGCTGGTCAGTAACTAAAAACAAGAGGCCTGCTTTTGTCTACTTCTGTCTGAAATCAAGGGCCCATTGTTTCAGGAATGAATACACATTTTTGGTGCCATTGTTACAATGTAAATGTGCAGTGCTATAAGGTGATACGTGCACTAGGGGGGAGCGTTGCAGCTATTAAACCAGAATGCAACGGAAATTAACACAAAAGCCAGGAATTAATCCAACTTTCAACTCCAGAAAACGACCCTCATACATGAAATTAGATAGTAATGTTTGCACTTTTGTCTCTCAGTCCTCTGATCAACTAATCAGCATTGGCTTGATGCTCAGATTATTGACTGGCTGTTCATAATAACCTGCAGACAGACTAACAGAGATAACCTAATGACTAACTGGCTAACTGGTTCAAGCAGATAAAACCTTAAAGTCCCAGTGAAAGCAAAGTTAGAGCGTCTTTAGCTTCTTTACTGTGATGTATTTCCCAGTAAAACAGAATATTTGAGAGGTGTACAGTTACAAGAGGGACTTAAACCAAATCCTTTGCATTTGATTGGCCCGCTAAAAGTGGGCGGAGCTTCACACACACCTCCCTCACCTGTTGTTAGATCTGGAGGAAGATGAGGGAGAGATGAATGAATTAAACCTCAGCAGCCACATCTCTTCCTATCTATCTCCATACTGCTCTGTTAGCTACTATGACCCACAAACAGTGAAGTGAACAGTGAACTTTGATGTAAAAACACTATGATACTGATTTTTGGATATATATTTAACATATAACAAGATATAAATGAACAATTAACAGGGAAACAGGATTAAAACTGGGAGAATATGTTTTTCATTTCACTGGACTTTAATCTCATCGTGTCATCGCACAGCTGATCATCAGCTGCTGGGAAAACAAGTATTCGAGTTACAGAATTATATGCATGTGCACTACACACACACACACACACACATACACACATATCTCCACACCCATCGACACACACCCCACAGTAGTAATTTGTTATGCTCTTGGTGGAATGTTGACCAAATGGCTTATAGCCCGCTGCTGTCTCAGACTGTGGAAGCCACCCTTCCCCCTCCAGAAACACACTCAAAAGGGTCATGCACACACACTATTCAAAACGTGGACATGCTGAAAGGGCAACCGGCACATTTATGCACTTTTTGTCTCAACACACATGTCTACAACCGCCCTGGATACAGTGATTTCACTCTAAACTCACCCGATATTCGCTTATCCATCTTTTCATCTTTTCCTGACATCTGACATCTATTCGCTTCACGTTCGATCTGTTGAAACTGGACGGATGAACGGATGGATGTCAAAAAAAAAAAAAAAAAATGTGAAAAAGATTCATCACAAGTTCCCAGAACCCAACCATTACCAAGATTATTTGTTTTGGAGCTGTGAATCCCTTTGTGAGACGAGTCATCAACTTCTGGGTTTCAAAGTTTGGACTAACGCTCCACTTACTTCACATTTGGATCTATTGATGAGATATTTCTCAGCTGACGTGACAAATAAACATCGTTCCAGAGTAAATAAGTGTCATGCAAGTGTCTTATCTAGTGCTGCAACAATCAGTCGATCACTTTTTAAGAAAACATCACATTTCTCTTGTTCCAGCTTCTCAAATGTGAAAATTTTCTGGTTTCTTTAGTCTTCATTAATAGTACACTGAACATCTTTGAGTTGTTGGTCGGGACGGAGACATTTGAGGATGTCATCTTGGGGTTTGGGAAACATAAAAAACTGACATTTTATAGACCAGACGACAACTAGTAAGTTAATTGAGAAAATAATTGACAGATTAATAAATAATAACAACAATCATTAGTGGTAGTCCTAATCTTGTCTCATCTGAGGAGCAAACTTTTGTAAAATCATCTGATTGGAGCCAATTAACCATTATTTTCAACATTTTTTTCAATATTAAGACTCTTTGGTCCTTAAATCATCCAAATAACAGTCCAAAACCCTGAAAAAGTATTGATTTATGATGATAGGAAACAGAGAGAAGCAGAAAATCATCACTTTGAGAATCTGGAACTGTTCAATCAATAATAAAAATTCTACAGTTCGACCGATTGTTTCAGCACTAGCTCCAAAACCAACAGAGTCACTGGTGCAAATACACATCCACCGGTTGATGCACCAAGATTATTCACCCACCTTTTTGACGTGACATAGTTCTGACACATATATATATCAATACATGATGAGAACTAGTGTTAAACTGAAGTATGTCTGAGCTTTTAGTGGAAAAACAGAGTGCATGTGTGCGCACATGAGTTGATTTCCAAAAACTATTTAATACTTATCCCGCTCTCTATATCCGTCCCTTTCCTTCTTTCCCTCTCTCGTGTTCATCCCCCCCCCCTCTCCTCAGTCACTCGCTCTCACAGTCACACACATGTTCGTCCCCCTCTGTCGGAAGTGAGGGGATTACGACTGTATTCAGCTGTGGTCCATACAGACACAGTAAACCTGTGTGTGTGTGTGTGTGTGTGTGTGTGTGGAGGCTGATGGAAACTCTCTCTGGCCCTCGCTAAACCTAAAACACATTATGCACTCATGTCTTTGTCATGCACACACACACACACAGACACACGCTAACACACACACACACCTCGACAGTCTGAGCTTTACCTTTTCTGTGTGTTCCCGTCTTACTCCTCTTTCCTTCAAGGACTTAACACTTAATCATTAAACATTTTAAAACACTTTTCTGCACCTCAGTTCCCTGTCCAGCGTTCACCGCCTGAGCTACTTTATTGTGTGTGTGTGTGTGCGTGTGCATGTGTGTGTGTGAGTTTTAACTAGTAGCCACCGGCCACAAAACAGCCATAGAGCACAGTCTGATTTTTATCTCCTTTAGCAGTCCCAGTCACATTTTCCCAGGGGCTGTGTTACTGCGTGTGACTGTGTGTGTGTGTGTGTGTGTGTTTCCAGATGACTGAGCCAGGCTTTTCCATTCGCTGCTGCTGTGGTGAATATAGATGTGAACCGGCCAACGTTTACACCGCCGCCCCTGCCACCACCGCCGCCGCCGCCGCCACCGCCGCTGCGACTTCTCAACAGGCGTGGGCGAAATATATAGAGAGAGCAGAGGTTGCACGTGAGCTGGCCTACTTATGCACTGGACTGGACACACACATACAGAGAGAGAGGGAAAGAGGGAAAGAGAGAGAGAGAGACCACCCCCAGCAGAACACACACACCAATAATTACTTGCAGTAATTCAAAGACACCCTCCTTATTTCCAGCAGCTCACCGCCCGCGGTGTGAAAACCGTGAGAAGAAGCCGGGGAGGAAATGTCGGCCCCCGCAACTTTATCGCACGAGACGACGAGGTCATGACAAAATCTGAAAGTGAGCACTAAATCTCTCACAAAGCCCTTCAACGTGCACACAAAGCACACCTGAAACCAAAACTCCCATCCGAGACAATAACAGTATGTGTCGTTCTGCACACTTATCAGCTGCCGTGCCTCATGGTTTCCTCCTCTCTGCAAAACAAGCTCATTTATTAATACGCTGTCAGTATAATAAAAGATTAGCGATGTTCCAAACAAGCACCCTATCGTTTCAGTCGACTGCCAACACTTTTTTAACGTCCAGTCAATGAAGTAACAGGAAGATGGACAGGAAACCCTTTGACCCCAAGTTTGAGAACCTTACCATTAGATAATATAGGGCAGGCTTTTTATTCATACACAGTGACAGCTGATAAACCTCAAACATCTCCGGATATTTGCTTCAGCTTTGGACAATAACTTTTTATTCTCTACAGAAGAGGAGGAAGAAGGAGGAGGAGGAGAGAGGAGGAGGAGGAGGAAGAGAGAGGATGGAGAGTGAAGCTTCAAATCTAGCAATGCAGAGGTTTATATACAGAAGAGGTTTTCAAGAAAAACAAGCGTTTTGCGTTGTTGTTTTGTTTTTTTGGTTTTTTTTTTAGCATGGGTTGAAAAGTTTAAACCAAGTTACCAGCAGCCAAGCACACTGTGAATGAGAAAGCAGCCACTCAAGCCTGCAAAACTCAACCACAATTGCTGTTTTGGTTCAGCATGAGTGTTGCAACAACCACAACCTTACAACATACAATTCCTATAATACTTTGGCGTGTGATACAGTGTAAATATGAAACCAAAACTGTAAATATACACATAAACATAGAGTTTAATATTGGGGAGTATTAGGTCACTTTGAGTACTTCAGACGCATTTTAAAGTCATTTTAAACCGTATAGCGGATATTTCTCATGCTTACATCATTATGTCAGTAATGTCAGTGTGTGTGGGTCAGCTTACTTTAGTGATGATGAGCGGCTCGCCGTGCTCGAGCCCTCCTTTCAGCGTGAACCCCCACGGCGCGCCCCCGGTCAACTGGACCTGAATGTGGTGGAAGGAGACGAGCTGCTCAACCGTCTCCATTCTCCTCCTTCCGGGCCGTTTATCCGTCGTTTCTTCCCCCTCTTTCGGTCGGTTCAGCTAGCTTAGCGGTGCCGGTAACAGTCCCTGCGCTTCTCCATCACCGCTCTAACAACAACAACGAATGGATGGATTGGAGGGACGGAGTCAGTGGGAGAGTGCAGGAGGGGGGAGGGAAAAAAAAGTTTTTAAGCTAGTGTCAAGCTCGGTGATGGGATGCTGAAAATGGCGGTTGCAACTTCCGGTCAAGCGTTTAACCGTCGACGAAAAGTAGACTTTAGCGTGTTTTACAGTTGTAAAATCACTCGGTACACTATCACATGATTCTACTAATTATTTAATGTCACATCTACAGCTATGCATCCGTTTATTTCTTAAAAAGAAGCAAGTTTAACGCTTCTATTATAAACTCTATATCAAGTGTTTCCGACCTTGCGTTGGCTGGCTTGACGCAGCTTCAAACTTCGAGAAAACTTTTCCCCAAGCGAGGGAGGTGGCCCCTCCCACTGTTTAAACGTATATGATTGATAGAAAAGTCAACCAATCGCAGAGAGGCTCTGGATGGCTTTGTCCAATCAGAATCAGCAAGCGGGGCGGGGCTACCGCGGTAACAACCGCTGTATTGTAATAACATCAGGCAGAGTCACAGCCAAATAACAGTATCAATGGAGAGTGGCTGACCTTTTATTTGAAACATGAAACCCGCTATTTTACCGCCAACCTCTGCGAAAACTATCAGTTGATTTTAAGTACTGATGACCAACCCAAACATTACAGCTTGGCTTTCATCTTCACATTTAAATGCCTGTATTGACGTTTCCAGATAACGTTTTAATGATATTATTATAAGTCCCAAAGTAATATTAGGCTATTTTAGCTATAATTGTACTTGACATAAATACTTTTAAATTACTAAAGAGTAAACATAACTTTATTCCTGACTAAACTTTACTGAATACTAATTATTTAAAGGATAGGTTCACAGTTTTTTTAACAGTCAGGTGCCCATATGAACAGTGAAAGAGGGTTTCCTCTCTGTAATCATTCCTCCTGTTCATACTGGCTATTAATAGATCCCCTTCAAATGTGCTTTCGATGTAAGTGATGGGGCCAAAATCCAGTGTTTCCACACAGTCATTTTGTACAAAAATGCATTTAAAAGTTGATCTGAAGCTTATATGGGTTTCAGCGGTCTGTGTTAGTCATATCAAGTGGATATCTGCCACATTTACAGTCTGTTTAGCATCAAATTCCCTCTTTGTGTTTCCCTGTTGAGCTGCGGTGGAAGTAGAGTAACAAAAAGAGGGACTTTGGCACTAATCCCAGCAAGAAAACAACATTGCAAAGTGAATATATAAATATATATTAATTACTAATAGCGAGTTAATCACTTTTTCCCAGAATCGAGTTCCAAAGAATATGTATTTAAGCACCCAGCTGACCTCATCCACACCAGCAGAGGAGCTTGCACAATTTCCTTTTTAGTCTGGAGGAGGCAATAAACTCTATGTATCATATAACATTATCAATTGTATAACTCAAAATATTTATTTAGAGTGCATCCCACTCTGCATAGGTGAGTGAAATGGTGAAAACCCCTGTTGATATCGACAGAATCAACAACCTATACAGACATAAAAAACTACTTATATCTGTAGTTGTCTGTCAGTCATTAACATACTTCAAACATCCATCTCCTGTGATTTCATGAGAAGTAATTATTCTTCCATACTCAGTATGCTAACTGCACATTACTTCCACAATGCTTCCATACAAACAGCTCATGTCCATCTTGGCTTTAATCGCGATATATGAGAGGAATCTTCGAGCGCTTTTTCAGTCTCTTGACACCGAGTTATCCCTTATATTTCTGCTCATGTGGATGATGAATATGATCCAGTATGGTCAGGATATGCACATGTTTGATCGAGTCACCAAAGACTATTATCATTCTGCCCACAAACTGTTGTAGCCTGAATCTCATTTTTCTGGGTGAGAGCAAAGATTGTCAAAGCCTTCCTCCATCCATGTTGAGGCTCTGCAGACCTGCAGTGTGAGCACGTACAGTACATGGGCCTCCAGGCCAACAACAACATTTGATAATGTGTCCCACACATTTCTAAAGTCTTACCAATCTTACCAGTCTGCTTGTCTAACCACCATATTAAGGCACATTGAAACAAGCAGTTACAAGCTGTTAAAAACTTCACATAAGCCAAGTTTGCTGGCATTTTTAAAATTGTTTTCCTGTTTGTTTGAGCTTCTTGCAACAATATAATAACAGTATTATCCTTTATTATCTAAATTAACATAACACATTTTCTTTACATTTTAGTAAAGTTGACACTGCTGTGAGAGATAGGAAACAAATAAGAGATAATGAAAGAGGTAGAGGAGATTTTTGAATAATTGACTCATAGCTATATGTGAGTTTCACTCAAGCCCAATGCAAAACATGCATATGATGAACAGGATTAATTAAGTTTTCATCTATATCTTTATCTATTTATCTGTTATTTTTATGAATACCTTTTTGAGTACTTTCATGATTGCTAAAATTTGTAGTTTAACCTTTTACCACAGACTGTTTTGCCCAGGGGACACTAGCGATGTAGTACTTTCATGGACTGCTAATGCTATGAAAAGTTGACATGAAATGTGTATCGATAGATTGGACTCTTGTCGTTCCTAAAATAATGCCCTGTCCTAAAAATAGTAAATAATCCAGGTACAATACATGTCAGAGTATGTAATTGAAACATTAAAGGAAATATCCTTTAAAATTTTGTTTCCAGGAGATGAAATGACCGATATTAAGTCCATTTCTGTGCGTTAAGTATTTAGCTTAGCTAGCGGTTAGCTTAGCTTAGCATAAAGACTGGAAGCAGGTGGAAACAGCTAGCCAGGTTCTCTTTAAAATTAAAAAAAAAAACACCTTCCAACACCGCTAAAGCTGACTAATTCATGAGATTTATTTTTGTTTAATCCATACACAAAGTGTACTGCAAAAACAGCAATTAGTGGTTAAGCTAGGCTAAGCTAGGCTAACCACTTCTCGACTCGAGCTCAGTACTTTAACGCACAGACATGAGATTGATTGATTGATTGTTCTTCTTATCCACTATACTTTGGAAAAGAAAGTGAGTGTGCATGTCTCCCTAAATGTATCTTTTAACATGTTGTGTATCCAGGTAGCGTTGGTGTTAAAGGCTTCATTTAGCAATTAGCAAATGGGCTACATCTTTTAAAATGTTTCTGTTTTGCAATCAAAGCTCCTTACAAGGCAATAAAAGTGCGTTATATTATATAAAGTCGAAGTTAAAACAGTTTCCTGCTGCCTTTCGGAGTTAACAACACACAAAGTTACCAGTGATACTATCTTTCAGTGTAGAAATTGTGTTTTTTATCGTGAATTTCTTCATGGAATAAACTTGTGTGTTTCTGCCTCAGAAGCTTTTGTAGCCATTTGCTGTTTGTCCTCCATAGTTTTTTTTTGTTTTCCCACACTCTCTCTGCAGACTGCAATGATTGGGACTGTAGATAATCACTGTTGTGGAATGCCACCACACACTGCAGTGCCATTTAACTGAATGTGTGTGTGTGTGTGTGTGTGTGTGTGTGTGTGTGTGAACAAGCGACTATCTTGAAAGAACAAGTAAAAGGGGCTTGATAGAAAATCAAAGACTGAGAGAGAAAGATGTAAACATGCCCAGACATCTCACCTTTCCTCCAGACCACGAGGACTTTGTTTTGGTCAGATCAGTTGTTCTAAAGGCCATTTGTGTTCTCGGAAACTTTGGACTGTAATATTTGGTTTGGTGGGGAGTAATGCTTTCAAGTGAGATCAAATTTAAAAGCAAAAAAAAAAAAAAAAAGGAAAGGAGACAGATTTTTTTACAGTATGTGTGTTTTCTTTTTCACTTTGGCAGGTTTTAAATTTCAAGTTTACAAGAGGCAGGATGTCGTCCATTCAACTCCTCCCTGCTGAAAACAATTATTTTACCAGAAGCCCGGGGATCCCAAAGCTCTCGGGCTTCAAATTATACAAGTGGAAACAAACAACATATCAAAAACTGCAATCAGAGTCGTCAAAAATAGTCTGGGAGTAGCCTGAATATAAAAAAACTAAACCACAATGCAAACCAAGATTCTTTTTATACCAAAGACCAAATAGGGAGGGAGTAACAAATTATTCAATGTACTGTAACTAAGTGTAGCTTTAATTATAATTGTTGGAGTGTTTCGTTAAGTCAGCATTCTTAAAGCCACTGTGTGTATTAATATTTTAGATTATTCCGATCACATAACTTCTTTTGTTTGTAGAGAAATGAAACAGTCCAGGTGTGTTGCAGTGTCTTTCTACCACCTGATGGCGCCAGTGTGATTCAAGTGAAGAACAACTTCAGCACTTTTTACTTTACTGAATACAGATTTTGTGTCGTGTCAGCAGAAACTAGCTGATCCTGTTGAATTGTGTTGACTGTTTTGCTTTTAATGTGGTCTTTATTTTGTTTTTATGGATAAGTTCAAACTCTGCCTTCTCAATTTTTGCACCGCACAGTAAAAATGGAAATTTTGGATCTCTAAAATGCTTGTCAATGCATGTGTTTTATTTATAAAGTCAGTTTTCATGTAATTAGAATTTTTTTTCATCCCATTCAGAGCCATGTGGTTGTTGACATGAAACCAATGAGTAGAAATTCCCAAAATGTAAATTTGCACATTGATAGCAACAGAGTTTTTACTCAGTACTACAGTTTATACACAGAGATTACTTTGACTGATATTCTGCCTTTTTTTAATAATATAACTTGATTTTGAACATTTTTTACTTAGCAAAAGAAATTAGCATTGCTTCAAACACACAGAGACATACTGAAGACAAAATTTTAATGGCATAAAATATGCATTAAGAATTAAAACTTTGAGTATAAATGTACAATTTAGGCTTATTGTATCATTTGGGTGCACAGAAAGAGAAATGTGTTATCTTTTTTATTATTTATCTATTTATTTTGTTTACATTTTACAAGTCAATTCATTTTAATTTCTGGTATTTTGCCTGTATTGGTGTCCACATTTATCACCCTGTGTATTTTAATCACTTGTAAAGCACATTGAATTGCATTGCATTGCAAATGTGCTATATAAATAAAGTTTGATTGATTGATTGATTGATTGATTGATTGATTGACAGTGCAAGCATGATTCCACTAAAGAATAAGTTCAGTACAAAACTGGTGAAAACAAAAATATCAAGATTATTTAAATTATTTTATGTAAATTGTTTAACAATCATAAAGGAGATGATGAGATGTGGAAAAATATGTAAATTTACAGAAAGTAATTAATACAGAGTGTTCAATAAAGTAATCAGAGCGCGGGTGCAATTTTTACGCACGTTTACGCACCAGTCACGTGGCGTCCCTGCGCTCCTGTTGGCGGCTCACGCACATCCGAAGGGTTAATTGGGGTCACCGTCAATCTCAGGAAGTTGATTGTCGAGTCCAAAATGGCCCGTGACCAGGTGAGCCAGTAAATCACGCCCTCGGCCGTGCGGAGGATGGTTGCCAACTATAGCCTCGTTGGTGGAGCTCGCTAGCACCAGAGGTTTTATAACCAACATGAGGTCGACCCGCACCAAGCACAGTTTACAGCGGTTCTGGGTCCGGACCTGTTTTATCTTCCTGTTGTTTTCCACCTGCGCCGGAGAAATGGCCTCCCATCACACCACGCTGAAGCGCAGCCGCCAGAGTCACCAGAGCGCAAAGCACAAAGGCGCGCACCACCGGCCGCTGACGGACGAGCAGAAAGCGGACCAGAACCTGCAGTTCATGTTGAGTTTGTACCGCAGCGCAGCGGAGCCGGACGGCAGACCTAAACAGCACCGAAAGTTCGGCTCCAACACGGTCCGCCTGTTGAGACCATCGGCGTCATCGGTGCATTACCTGCCCGCGTCAAGAGGTGAAGGAGACAAAATATTCTCCTCGAATCTGCATTTGTAGCAATCACAAACCAGCCATTAGAGTCAGTTTTGGGGGAGAAAGATCAGCGTTTTTGGGCTTTGTGATATCTTATTATGCAGGCTTTTGATTTTCTTGTGTTCCCCCCAAAACCAAGCACACCTACATAATATCTCAGGTTAAATTATGGAAGTTTTATACTTTCCAGAACAGCCTTTAAATAACAGGATTGCTGATTTTTAGTTTTCTGGTTGCTGGCATGACTGAAGGTGATTGTACATATGTGGTTATTGTTCATGATACATTTACTTTGAGCTGTGGAAAGGCTCAGATGATGTTCCCCATCTGGTCTTTTCATATATTCCTAAAGAAGATCCTCTAATCAGCGGCTCCATTAATCTGCGTTTTATGACACAGATCAGATTGCAGGTAAACAACATATTGAATTCAGAGATTCAACCTTTTAAAGACCGACTCTTCTACACTATTTGCTCCACATGAAAACTGAAAACAAGTAGAGCGAAGGCAATATTGTCTATAGACAGCAGTCAGTGTAATAATAAATACATAAAAGTACAGCAATGAATAAAAACAATAAATACAGGAATATTGATCTACCCAAACCACCTTGAGAAAGCAGTGAGAAGAAGCCAGAAACTAAAGAACCACTGTGGTAAATTTTGTATTGTTTAGAAAAAGCCAATAGCTGATGGATTAAAAGACTTCATATCTGTAAGTGCCACCTGTGGGGAGGAAAGCAGTTAATCTCAGACATGCTTCTGCAAAATACTATTGTTTTGGCTCTGAAGGTTGCAAATAGCTGAAATGTTTGCTTGTATTGCTTCCAATTAAACCTCTCATCTCTTGCAAATTCAGTGCCATGGTGTCTGTTTCATATGGGACACTAATCCAATGAAGCATTTTTGATTTTTACTGATTTTTAACTGAAAAATACAAAAGTTTTACACTGATTTTTCCGTGTTTATTTATACTACAAATGCATACTTTTCTAAAACGATTCAAATTAGTTTTTAATTTTACACTTTTTTTTGGTATAAAGTATGAAAATGATGAACCCTAAGCATCATGGAAGAAAAGTCTTATGAAGCTTGGTGCTAGATGGTCAATCTAACTGTTATGTTTTTACTTGTTCACTGTATATTGTATTTTTAAAATGTGAGAGACAGAAGTGAGGAGTGTTGGGTAGTGGGAGGGACTGTATATCAAAAGACAAATTCTAATAAACTCGAAGTTGCCAAAAAAAGAGTTTTTATGAGGAAGGTGTCAGTTTATAAGGCCAGAGAGGGATTGACTGGGTCTAATTTTTATGCTTTTTCTCTCCTTCAGACCACCACTACACATTCACAGTGCAGTACAACCTTGACACTCTTCCCTCGGAGCAGCTGATCAGAGCTTCGTTCATCCACCTCCGCTCTTCTTCTCCTCCCTCCACCACCTCCTCCTCAACCTCGAGCACTTCCCAGGCCCTCAAACTGCCCAACTGCAGGGCTCAGATCACTGCGCTGGGCAAAGACAGCCTGGTCACCATGGATCCTCACGAGCGGTGGACGGAGACGGACATCACCGCACACGTCAGTGGACACGTCCAGCAGGGGAAGGACCAAGGCTCTGTAGGACACTTGACCCTCACGGCCCAGTATTGGTGCACAGACCCTGGGCACACTGAAGAGGACAGCGGCCTCTCGTGGTGGTGGACTCGTCTACGAGGAGGAAAAAGATGGGGAGGGGAACCTCACCTGGAAGTGCCATCACTTCTTCTGTATCTGGAAGAAGAGAGAGAAGTGAAGGACTGGATGGGGGAGTTGCTGGGGGTCGAAGAGGAAAACATTGGGCAGTTGCACCCATCGGTTCGCCGCCGCCGCCGCCGCTCCAAAGACTCCTCGTCTGCGGAGCCCAAAGATCCTTCGCTGGACGCTCTGAAAAATGCCCCCACTTCCTCTTCCTCCTCCTCTTTTTCCACCTCCCCCTCTGCCTCCATCATCTCCGATATCCCCAACTACAAGCGCAAAACGAGCACGCCCAAGAACCGCTGCAAGCTCCACTCGTTCCGCCTCTCCTTTGACGAGCTCGGCTGGGGTCACTACTTCATCGCTCCACCGGTGTACAACCCTCGGTTCTGTCAGGGCGACTGCCCAAGAGTTCTCCACTACGGTTACCATTCCCCCAACCACGCCATCATCCAGACGGTCATCAACGACCTGGGCGTCGGGGACGTTCCTCCTCCGTCCTGCGTGCCTTATAAGTACATGCCCATGAGCGTACTGGTAGTGCACAAGAAGAAGGTGGAGTACAGGGAGCTGGAGGACATGGTGGCCGAGTCGTGCACGTGTCGCTAGAGACTTCAGAAGCTCATGAGAAGCACTGAGAAAACAGACTAAAGGGGGCGGATTTGATGGGTCATTTGTCTGATCTACAGTTTAGCGGCTAACCATAACGAGCCTGAGACTGGAGGCAGGAAGTTGTTGTGGTTTCAGATCTTCACCATCCCTGTTAAAGCACTTTAAAAGTCGGCTGCTAAGGCCTGGGAAGAACTATGGGCTGAAAAGATGGGAGAATGTGTCCGTTTTGTGATTTAATAATTGTGGAATAATTGCACTGTGAGCTGGTAGACGGCCCTTTGCAGATTAATGAATGTGCTGGTTGTTAAATTTATTGTCGCTATAATGTAATTTTCCTACTAAGATCAAAGCTGGGAAGCATTTTAAGCCAGTTGAGGGAAACGTAACTAACTTAGTATAAGTGGTAATTTAACTAAGCTAAACCTAACTGTCAGGGTAACTTATTAATATAATTTTTTTTTGTTTGTAATAAAAAACTAAGTGGCTTATTTGAAGACCAACGTATGTAGAATCCATCTTCAATATTCAATCTCAAACCACAGTCATCTAATGAATATTTTCTTTATTGTGATTATCTGTGTATTCGCTAATATTTTTCTGTTTCATTGTTGTTGTTTTTTCATTTTTTAAAAACCTGATCTTTGCCTCTCATCAGGGCTACAAATCTTGCAACAAAGCCTGTGTCTGTGTGTGGAAAGAAACATGTCTGGGTAATGTCTTCGCACTGTGTGAGATCCTCAACACATGTAAGAAATTAGAGACTGCCAAAAAATCATTTTAATGGACGAGGGGTCGACCCTTTCTGATGTCTGGCCAAATCGTGTTGGATGTAACTGTAAAGGTCTTGTGACATGTAGCATGTTCAACCTGAACTTTTTGTACATATTTATAACGGGAGGGTTCTCCAAAAACTTGTCTTACAAAAAAAAACACAAAACGAAGGATTAAGAAAAGGGGTAACAGTCTCGAAGGTTAAAGACACAGACGGGAAGTCTTGTCAAGGAAAAGAATGCAATTTTTATTACGAATGAAAATGAATAATAAAATAAAATGCATGTTTTCTAAAGCTTTTTTTTAAATCATTTTTGATGTCTTTGAAAAATGTATTCTATCATTTAAAACCAGAATAAATCAGAGCTTTAATCTCAAAGTTTAAAACAACATGGGTGAGAAGTTAATAGAGCAAACTCCAACTGCTGAGGAAGATTGTGTAGTATGATTAAAAGCTACAGAACAGATGCTTAGTAGTTTTTGTGACAAGATTGTTTTGTCAACAGAATTATTGACACCAGCCAATAAAGTAAACGTACAGGAATTGCTCTTATTTGCAGTCTGACAGTTTTACAGTGTAAATTCGTGACATAATGGTGCAATTATGAAGAATTTAAGTACCTTAAATCTGCCCTAAATAATTACAGTTTACTTTTTACATAGATAATTCACTTAATAATGTACACTGAAATTATTTAGGTATTAATGACCTTACATTTTTCATAACTTTACCATTATATCAGGAATTTACACTGTAAAACTTGTGCAAGATGCCAGTGTGATTTATTCGTGATTTTATTCTATACTTAGTTTCGTTTTTTGCACAGGTAACAAAACACACACATTAAAAGATTAAGAAAGGATTGTACTGGTGAGATTAAGAAACAACAGGGCTTTTGTGGCTCATCGAAAAATAAAGAAGTCAAGGTTAATACAGAGAAAATTGGAGTTTATCAAGAAAAAAACAAAATAATCATGACACACATTAGTACAATCAGAAGGAAATATAAAAGAGAACATGATAATATGTGCCAACAATAAAATAAACATTAAAAACATACATCAGTTGCTGCTAACAGGCACACAACTGCTGAAAAAGTTAGAAGAAAAGCCTGCAATATATAAAAATGTAAGCAGTTTGGCTCATTAAATAAGATTAGTTTAAAGTTTGTGGGATAAATAAAGATTGTCTTCATATTGTGACCATTAATACAACTCTTGTAAAGCATAATCTTCGATAAATAATCTTTTAACATGCTTTTCTTCTATGTAAGCAATCATTTTTAAGCAATAAGGTGCATTAATGCAGAGAGTCCAACAGATGGCGCTCCTCACTAAGAACAAATGCTTATATGTAAAGTTTAAACCAGCAGAAAAGAACCTAGTTTGTTTTATTTCTCACAGAAAAATGAAAGGAATATATTTGGACAACAACAAACCTCTCACATCTTTAAAATAAAAACAGATAGTGTGTGTTTATTGTGTGTCCAGTTTGCATGCAGTGATCTCTGTGGCCTCTGTGAAGGTTTCATGAACCTTCTTTTTCCTTGACCTTGCTATCAGAAGCCTTTGAGGAAGGTCATGTGAGCTTTACATGAAGTAAACAGGTCAAACTGGGCACAAACAACTGAAGCGCGCCCTTTGTCATAAATATGTAGATAACTAATGTTTTCTCAAGTTATTGAGCCAGAAAGGAAAGGCTGAAAGAAAAACATCTCGACACATTTCCGTCCACGTCCTGATTTTTGGGTTTCTAATTTATTGCCAACTGGCTTCTCTTCCTTTTTTGTTGTTTAGATTTCACAGGAATATTTCTGGATCATTTGACTTTAGTTTTTGTTTCTTTGATGTGTCATGCCTGTAATCAAGCAGTTGAAGGGGTAGTTTAATGCAGAACCGGATAATTATTAAGTAGATGGTGATAAAACTGATAGGAATAAAGGAGTATAACAAAAACAACATGCAGAAATGATAAGAGGGAACAACAGGGCAAACGCAGAAAATCAGAAGAGATTTGAGACAAGTAGTAGACAGAAAAAATGAGAAAAAGAATCTATATATTGATTGTTCATCTAAAAACAAAATGCCTTAAATACTGTCCTGTCCTTGTTGTTTCCTTTTATTTGCAAAAGCTTGTGAGTATCTGAAAGGAATAATATTTTGTTGCATTTGTCACCTCACCCATGACCTGACCGACTTCTGTCTGACCATATTCATAAATAAATCCAAGCTTTTGTTTCAAAGTCCATTGAGGCTTCTGGTGAACAACAGCTGTGTTTGTAAGAGGAGATATATGGACAAGTATTTATGAAACCAGCTGCACATTTGAATAATTTTTGGGGATTTGAGGTGTAATGTTGAAGAATGACATATGTGCGAAGTCTGACACGTTCATCTGCTGAAGAGGGAAAGTTTCTCTGGGATCACCTTAAATCTCAGTTTTAAAAGTGTGCTTTTAAGAGCATTTTTGTGACAAGTTTGGAGACCAATCATGGTCCAGTCCAGTGAAGTAGGAGACATCTTGTGTCTGGAAGTTAAATTGGTCTTTAATGAGGGAGAAATATTCTAAGAATATGTACAAGGTAACTTGTTTTAAATATAAAAACATATCAGACACAAGTTATAATTCAAAGCAGACTATTTTAATATATTTTACAACATATCTGGACAGAAGCTTGACTTGGAAAACCTGCACTATTCCTGCTTATGTTACTGAATGAGCTACAGTCGCACCGCAACAATCATATGGACGTTATCTTCACTAGATCTCGAAGATGCCTGCAGATCTGGTTGCTGATAGATTTGTAACACACCTGTCACCTACAGGTAATGGAAGAGAGTTTATATCAGTGTCAGAATTTTAATAAATAATTCCTGCAGAGTGTTTTTGCACCCTGAAAACATAAATATCCCCTCAAATCAATGCAATCGATCCTTATTTAGCAGATGAAGGACATGAGTCACCGTGTTATGAAACGCACTTTGCTCTGTATTGGACAGGTACTGTTAAGTGGGTCACAGAGAAGCCGTTCATTCATCGCTGTTTACCGACACTCACATGTCACATATCTATGTGGGTTGATTGACATACACACACACACACACGTGTCTGTGCACGCATACGCACACACAGTCATGCAAATATACACACAAACAAGCACGGATGTTTTAAATATAGCTTTGATTTCTGTGTATTTCAATTTATGTGCTGCAATTTTGCATTAAAGTTGCCATAAACAGTAAATAAAGGTTGATTTGATAAGATTTCGTATATATATCTCTGTATTCTACATTTACACATTTATAGTTTTTGGATAAAGAAGTCGTCCTCTGCTGTGCACTAAATGTTTCCAGGTGTAAGATGCAGTGAAATATGATGCTACAACACTTCTGCATCGGCAATATTTTCAGCTAACACAGCAGCAAATACGTTCATTCAAGTGTATTGCAGCAAGCAAAACAACAACAATTTAACGGGCAATAACCGAAATTGTAACGTCCCTGAGGCGCAATGTGACCTTGATAGGTTGTTTATCAATGCCTGTGACTCAGAATGAGTGCAGAGCTCTTTGGCTTTTAAAACTCACTTTCCAGTTAATATAAAATACACAAAAAAAGAGAAGTAAACAAACCCCTGGACTTTTTTGTTTATTTTTGAGCAAGATTGGAGTATTTTTTGTTATTTAAGGCAGGAAAATGGTTTGATTTCATTCCTTCTGACCTCTAAAATGATAAAAAAAAGATATCTCCTTTTTTGTGATTTGGATCTGTCCAGGGGTATAGGAAAGTGTATCTACATTTTCTACCACTGAGATATATGTGCAAACACATCAGAGGTACAAATTTAATTTGAATTGCAACAACAACATGGCACAAATGGGGGTAAAATCAGGTTACAAAAAAGCAAAAGAAAGAAATTACATCAATGACACTTTAATAAGAGTTTAGTGAGTAAAGAAATGTTTAATTCAGGCACAGTCTGTTTTTATTCTGCTCCAGGCTCCACAGTGCTGCTCTGTTACCGTAACTCTGTTATTGAGTGACTGGAAACCTTCAGTTTTACGGGACCTCCGTGTGTCTATTTCCTGAAGGGTTTTTTGTGCGCGTGTCGTTTTGTCCTTCTTATCTTAATCTGCTGAGACAGATGTTACAGAAATCACACACTAAAAAGCACACGTTAGCGAGACTGATTCCCGTAAACCTCTCGCACATGGAGGAAAGAAGTGACCTGTTACTAATCACATTAGACAGAAGCCAGACACAGAGACAGAAAGGTCGGTTATTACAGAGAGAGGCGGCTGGAGTAAAAATGTGTGTGTATGTTGTGAGCGGTGAAGTGAGTCACACAGGGTGATGGATGTTTGCATTTACTGTATGCTGGGTGTCATTGTTTTTTTACACAATACCTGGAATTAGTGAAGCTTTTTATCTCCTATGTGAGCAACAGATCTAGATTACTGTTTTTTAAACAGGCATCATGAGAACCTGTATAGTGAATCACCACAAGTGTGGTTAACATATTATACTGTTACTTGTGCCGTTATCTATGGAAGTTTAGCATGATAACATGCATGTATGGGCTGCAACTAACACTGTCAATTAATTTGTCAATTATATTATATAATTAATTATAATTAGTCAATTATATGTTAAGTCTATAAAATTTTCCAGTCCAAGGTGACGTCTTCAAATATCTTAAAACAGTTTAAAACTCCAAAATATACGTTTAACAAAGATCCAAAACAGAGAAAATCAACAAATCTTCACATATGAGAAGCTGAAACAAGAATATTTGCCACAATTACTGTCATTTCCCATTTATCAGCTAATCAATGAATCCACTAATCGTTGCAGCACTACAGGCTTGGTCATTGGATGCTAACATACTGACATTTAAAACCAGTAACCACCATTAACTCAATAGAGACCATTAGCCGCATCCCACTGGGACCACATTTAGCCAGAGTCTTCAAGAACTCAGCATTTACCACAAACCATTAAACACCAACAGGAAGAGGAAAACTTTTGTGGTGTATGACATCATCATGACATCAGATCGCATGTGATGCATCGTTGAAACAACAAAGACCCTGGAAAAGACTGAACAAACATGGGAACCAGACAACATTGGCTGAAAGATCAAGGAGGACAGAGAGACAATCTTTGAGCAGAGACAGAATGAAGGTCATGAACTTTGTTTGACCTGTTTGTGGAGCTGGATGAAAAGTCAGACGATCACCATGCCGCTGTAGTCTGGTTAGAAATATAATAATTAATGTGAATCCTTATTTATTAGTAAAAATCTATATGTTACATCCTTGTGAGTACATTATAAAGTAAAGCATCACTGGTATCCATTCCCTTAAATGCAACCTCAAATTCAAATGTTTCTCTTCTTCATGTGAGATGATGCTTGGTGGTTGGCCCAATTCCCATCCTGGACAATAAAGACATAAAAAAAAATGTAAATTACAGATATTTAGACTGTGTGCACAGACCAAAGTCGCCTTCCTTGCATCACGTACCAATGAACCTGGACTCACTTCTGTTACGGGTTGACAGGTTGCCAGATCAGACAAACATAGAACAGCAAACAGAGCTCCTGAATCTACAGAGTTTATGTAGCACATTACTGAAAAATAGATATAAATACAGAGCTGTAAAAAGAAAAGCTGGGAAAATGATACTAAAAACTGAGGTTGATAAAAACAGAGCTGCTCGAGTAGCAGAAAACTCTTGGTTGGACAACTTGGTGGGGAAAGATGGAAAATATGTTTTTTGTTAGTTAACAAGCTGATCAGCCATGGGAAAAGAGATTTGACTGGTAATGATCCAAATTCATAATTTACAGACTAAGCAAAAAGGCTTATTATCATTTACTCCAGCAGGATCATTTGACAAGCCACAACACATAACCACAACACCAAAGCATCTGAGGCAATAAAGTCCCAAAGGTTTTTTTGACTTAAGGCTGTCTTTTGGCTTTGTAAAATTTAACCGCCTTACATGACAACAAATCTATGGATTCACCCGTGAGGCAGCGGTACCACCACAAATCTGCAGTTCAGTTGGGATAAAGCTACACGGGTTGTATGCAAACTAATGACATGTTAGCTTTCATACATTTGAAGTTGATTATTTTTAAGCCACATAAGCAGCATAAGCATAAGTGGGAATTCTTGCCTTTCAATCATGCATCATGGCATCACTATTTTCAAAGGGAAACTAATTTCAGTGTCACTGTAACTGCTGTAAATTTGTGAAATTTGAGGCCCAAATTTGCACCATTGACAAATAGCAAACCACAGTGCTAACCTTTAAATGAACAGAGAGCCAGAGAGTCCAAAATAGGAAGCTATCGTAGCTTTTTAGCTTGTTGCACCGTCCACTTTTAAATACCGAAATATAAAAACTGCTCTACAAACGAGGCTTGTTTTGTCAACAGTTATGAAACAGGAGTCAATGGCACAATTATGTCTTGTGGATAATCTTTCTTTGCTTGTTTTTCTGTTAGCAACCGAGCTAGCTAGTTTGCTAACTGACAGGTGAATAAGAAGTGCTAGCATGTTGCGGTCACCAAGCTTACAGTGAGTTCTCTGCTTCACAGTTCTTTATTCAAACTTTTTTTTTTTTTTTAAGTGGGCCCTAGTAATCAAATTTTTGCTTAACTTCTCCTTCTTCTTCTAAGATTGATTTTGCTCCACTTTAACTCGTTAAATGAGATTAGGCCACCTGGTATTTTCTGGCGCAATTAGCCTGTGAAATACTCCTACCACAACTCCTATCCACAATCTAATATATGCTACTGATAGTTATAAATTTGTATAGCAAATACAGTGCAGCTTTAAGACTTAATAATGATCAGAATTACAATAATTACAGTTAAAATTGAAATATGCATATTATGCAACCCTGCTGAAAAAACCAGCATATACTAGCTTAAGTTGGTTGCTGGTTTTAGCTGGTCTTAGCTGGTGTTAGGCTGGTTTAGTTGGTTTACCAGGCTGGACAAGCTGGTCAGGCTGGTCTATGCTGGTTTTCTCAACAGGGAACAACTCATTAAATAATCTTTGGTTCCCTGATTGTAAAATCATAGGTTCTTTTGATCTAAGTTACTTCTGATTACTTTTTAAGAGAGATAAGATATAAGCACTGCCAGAGTCACCATATCCACTTATCAGGGAAGTATTGGCTTTGACTCAAGGCCTGTCCATATTTATAGAGCTTTCTAGGTAACAAACTTCTGTGAACATCACCCTGCAGAGTCCACATGCGGACTAAAAACTGGTCAGGTGAGGTCATGCCTGCAACTTTCCTTCGATCCGTTTCATTCCCTCTTACTTCATGGCAATCAGAGTTTAAAGTTCAGACGTCACTGGATGGTCAGAGAGTTTTTTTGTTTTTTTTTTCCTGACCAGAGGATGGTGGTGTGACCAAGAAAGGAAACAGGCTCAGTCAGTCCATAAAGGCTCCAGTCTCTGCTGAAGTGCCCTTTAGCAACATAGTGAATTCCCTCCCATAAAATAAAATGTACATTAAAATGGAGAGTGTGCATCTTTAAGGTCTTTGTAGGAGAGATCTCGATGAAATAAAGGCAAAAAATTAATAGTTAGAACCTACGCAGTATCTTTAAATTTCTATTCATGCAATATTAATGTATTGTCTCTGATTTTGCAGCCGCTGGGCTTCATCTGATGATTAAAGCGTAAATCAGGAACTTTGTCCAGGTTTTTGTCCTCTGCAGGAGCAACAGGTCAACGGCAGAGATGGTCTCCAAGTAGCAAATAATGCAAAGATTAAGTGTAATTTTAACACCTAAAAACAATACAACATTGTTGTACAGGAGGCACCTGACAAGCTATGAAACTCATAATTTCTCACTAGAGACATTCTTCACGACACAGATTGATATAATTGTAAAGTTGGACACTGTTCTCAATAGGTATTGAGCAAAATCAAAATGAAAGCTATCACAAGCTTTTAAAATCCTTGTATTTAAGTTGACAAAAGTACAAACTATAAAGAGTCAAGTAAAGGTCTGTGGCTAAGCTGGAAACCAGGGTTAGAATGGCAGCAATGGTAAAAGTTCACTGTCATCAAGTGATAATACACCCGCTCACTTTAAGGTAACTTCAAGGTAACCAAAGTTCAGCTGTCAGCACAGGTCATATTCAGTGTGATCTACAATATGTGTAGTCAGGACTTTGATAGAGTTGGAGTTAATATTTTAAATCCTGATTTTCTAAATGATTTTATTTAGCTTAATTTAAATCTTTTCACTATAAAGATGAATATAAATCAAGATCACATCACAGGAAAAAGGCATAAAGCAAATAGAAATGCATTGTGTCTATGACATCATGACATTGATAACTATCAACTGATAAGCATGAGAATCATTATATAACAATGAAAGTGCCCTATAAAATGTGATTATTTTATGATCACTGATGCCTGAAATAGATTGTGTGTGGAGTGCCAATATAACTCAACTGCGTATTTATCTGATTTAAATATTTAAACTAGTTGCGTAACACTTTGCATCTCTTTTTTTTTACTAACTCTATATTCTGAAACTTCTCTATATCTGCAGACTGACTCAGCCTGTCAAGTACGATGAGTCATGCTTGGCGATAATATGTGATGCAGATGTTCTGAGTTTATGTAGAGCAGGATTCCTGTCAGTCTCGTGCACCTCTGGGGGGCCTTTCAGTGAACAACCTAACAGGAATCAGCAAAGGAATTTTCCATTGCATCCATCTGTGATCCTCTGTGCTCCTTTCATTAAATCGACTATTCTTTTCCTCTCTTTTTCATTTCTCTGAGTGTTAAAACACACTTTTGTTTTGACTCCTTCGGGAAAAAACATCCCTGACTCTTCCAGACTGACCTAGATTGCCGTTGCAATCTAGGTCGTTTGGATAAAACTTGTAATAGGAACATTATTGTATTGTGATATTATACTATAATACTGTGATTTTTTTCGTTCAGAGGCCAAATTCAATGATGTTTTGACCCACAAAACCAACTCAAAAGCCTTGATACTCTTTAAAAACAGTCCTGCTGGAAACTGAGTTCCCGAATTCTTGCAAAGACAACCTTCAGGTTTTCATTTTGTTGTGAACCATGAAATGCAAATGTCCTGCAAAAATGTCGGCGCATTGACCTTTGTCTTACTAACCCAGTTGATGAGTTCCAGCCATGTGCACGCAGGCTCCCGTTTTTATTACCCAGTCCAGGTTCACTCAACACAATACGCCTGACACACTGCATTGTGAATGTTTAATGCAAGAAGCCTGCAGCAGAGTTTTGAGCATCTTTCAAGCCGGTTATCAAAGTCTAAAATTTGCAGACATAAGTGCACAAGTGTGTACTTGGTGGGTCACGTGTATAATTAGGAAATGCCACAACCTATTGATCCCTTTGTAGTTAAGATTAGGATGACTCCTGTCACTGCCCTCGACCAAGGCCTGACCTTGGGACTGGACTTGGTCCCCATGCAAGCGCTGCTGTGTGCCTGCTTACTGCTCCTAAACAGCTAATGTAGAGGAGTTAGTTACAAGTATACTTCATTACTCTCAACGTGGATTGATAAACACAACGTAAACATAACTGATTGCAACTTTGAGAGTTTGACTTGCAAAAAATAATCGTCTTTTAGCCCAAATGGGAATGTGCCAAAGTGTATTATCCCCATTTTATCAAACAACAAATCTAGAATGTGTTCATGTGGACTATCAGCTTTCACGTCATCACTGTCCAATGAAATGTACAACTTTTTGTAAAAAAGGAAAAGCAGCCTTGTCTTCGATATTGCTGACAATGCATTGTTCAAGATGATTCTGTGGGGTTTTAAGCCTAAAACTATATCTTAGGCTTTACCATTTTATCTGAAAGTATAAAGTCAAACTGAAATTTGAATTCTTCTCACTTTTTGTGTATACAAACTGATACTGCAGCTATTGTGCATATTTTTTCATTTAAAAACAATATAACATCATTTGTGGATGTACTGTATTTGACCTCTGAGTGGAAATTTCCCATGGCAATGGCCGATAACTGAGAGCTGTAAAAGTCCATGGTACACTACCATATAGCAGATAGCTGTTTTCCACATAGTTTCAGCTGTCTATCATTAGTGATTTAAACCATCTGTCCCGTTACAACATCAAGGAGGATTCATCATGCTGTCAAGTTTGTCTTCCACTTGACAAATGGAAGCTTGTTAGCCTAGCTTGCTAGCATTAGCTTTGATTCCCACTGGATGCTACTTTTAGTTCATGTTAAAGCTGCTGAGTCAGGACAAGGGTGTTTAGCTAACGGTAGCTGTCTGTCTTTAGCTGTGGTGGTGGGAAATGATGTAGTGTGGACATAAGCGCTGGCAGGCAAATATTTTTTGTTGTTCAGGACAGACCGCAACTATTTTTAGTACCTTCAAAGTGATATTGCACCAACATCGCCAGTTGGTACCAAAATTCATGCCAAATGGAGAACACCAACATAGAGGATGCTAACCAAATACCAAGGTTACATGTTCTGATATTCTAATTTCTCAGCAGAAATTAATTTTACAAACATGGCGATAGATGGTTTTCTCTGGACTGCACACAGACACGAGTCCAGACTTGTCTTCAGGTTGAAGACAGACCAGTATTCAAATATATGGAGCACACATTCTGTACGCATCAGTCACGTGCCAGGGTCGTATGTACTGTGTACGTGCTTATGTAAATCACTCCTGCTGTGTTCATCCATAGTATTCAGGCTGTGTATGTTGTATAAGTGGGACTGCCAGATTGCGTCAGGTCATGGGCATCGGTAGACAAAGCAGATTGATAAAGTCTTATCTTGGTGCAAGTTGATCTTAGTGGCCCTTTAAACCCTCTTCACCGAGCTGCGTCTCTCTGTTGCCGTTCCTTAATGTTACTACCACGTGTGCTGCTTCTGGCTCACATTATCTGTCTTAAATCTTTGAATCGTTTGAATGTTAAAAAATAGTAAGGAAATTACCTTCACAATTTCTCAGAGGCCACAGTGACGTCTTCAATTTGCTTGTTTTGTGTGACTGACTGTCTAAAACATTAAGATTTTCATTTTACTGCCATATATGACAAAAAAGAACGGCAAATGATGGAAACAATTATAAAAATAGTTAATTTTCTGTGTAAAAGAAGAAGATAAAGAGAAAAAGTGTGTGTTTGTGTTTGAGATATTGAGACAGAGTGAGGAGGAGTGATGGTGTTGAATGGCCTAATTTAAGGAAATTACTATTTTTCCGCAAACACATGTCACATTTGAGCCAGAAAAGACAGATGAGAGAGAGAGAGAGAGAAAGAGAGAGAGAGGGGTTGACGACACATCGTGGACTGTGACTCTTTCTCTCTCCCTCCCTCTTGCTGTGTCTCTCTTGGGATCATGGCCTGTCTATATAAAGGACAACCCAGCCTTCTCGCCGGTGCCACAGCTGAGTTTGCTGAGCCAGGCTGACTTGAAGAGACCTCCAGCAACCCTCCGACTAATGAACACCTGACTGACACGACTTCCAGAGTCACTTATTAGGACTCGAGACTCTTCCAGAAAAGTTGGAGAAGGTTTGGAGATCAAGGAGGTCAGATTTCCTCAAGACTGAAGAGCAGCAGGACACTTGAGTGCGCAAAAGAGCGTAAAAAGATGCAGGAGAAAGTCTTCTTCACCCAAAGGAAAGCAGCAGTAGCACTTTGCCTTGTGCTGCTAATGCTGGCTCAGCAGGTGAGCAGTTGAACAGTCTTGACTTGAAGGAACAGTTGTGATCACTAAATCTGGATAAGAAATGTGTCTGGTGTTAAATCAAATGATGGATGAGTTTATTAAAAGATGGATTTATGTTCAAAGGGGGATTCCTTGTCTCTTGTTAGTGCAAACCGCAATCCAGTTTTCTGTGTTTTGAGTATTTGAAACAGATGTTGCACACTGCAAAAAAAATAAGATTGATTAAAGGAATCCAGATGAATCTATAAGGAGAAATGGAGCTGAAGGTTGTTTTTTAGAAAATGCAACACAAGTAAGACATATTTGTGGGGCAAGAAAGAAGATAAAACATAAAAGTGCAAATCTCAAGGGCAACTTACTAGCTGATGAAGACTGTGAGATGCGGAAAAAGCTACAAAGTGAACCTTTAGTTAAGATTGTTTTGTCAGAAGTGAGATATTTGGAATATATATACTCAGAGTATGTTTAAATGTGAATGAAATGCATTTTGTGTCTTTGTTTCCTGCTTGGTTCTTTGCTAATGCTCATTTCCATGTCCATCAGGTGTGTGCAGGTCCATTGGCCTCTCGGGTCCAGTCCAGTTCTGACCGGAGTGCGGGTTCACAGGGCGAACACACCGTCGTCCACACTCTGAGGAGGATAGCTCGGATGACCCCGCTGTGGAGGATCATGAACAGTAAACCATTCGGAGCTTACTGCCGGAACAACTACGAATGCTCCACAGGACTCTGCAGGTAAATGTGCCTCTTTGTATAAATGACCCTTTGTGAAACATGTAATAACCCATCATGTCTGAAGTTAAAAATGTTATAAAGTCATTTATTAAGGGTTTAATTCATTAAGTCTGCAGCTGTAAGTGTTGATAAGTTGTTAATAAATAGATTTTGGTCCAGATCAAACAGTCCAACCCATCTAAGGGATTTTTCACAACCTGGCAACCCAAATGTTCTTATTAACAGCTTATAACTGTTTTATAAAGCATTAGTAAGCCATTAATTAACCATTAATAAAGCCATTAGTAACAATAAACCCTTTATAAGGGGCTCTATATAAGAAAGTGATACCAAATTGGGTCATTAACAAGTAATTAAGTAGAGAAATGTTTAGTGGAAGCATTAGATGTCAGTTTTTTCATTGAGTATGTTTGCATAATCTCTATTTAAGATACATTTAAAACCACATCCACAAGGCTACATTTTGGTTTCTTGCATCTCCATGAGGATCTCTGCATCTAAAACTGAATGACAATGAATCTGAGTGAAAGCAGGAAATGTAAAGTTTACTAACTGCTACAGTAACCAACTGAAATTGATCAGCAAATGCAGCTTAGACCTGGTTGCTGTTTAACTAATCTTGCCGGCTGTGCTAGTTTTTAGCTAACAACCCTCACATAATCAATGTCTTATAACTTATCAATAAAGCATTATTGGTAATTGACAATTAATAAAGCCATTTGTGACAATGTAGAGCTTAGTTTTAGTACACAGAGAGCTACTTGTGGAAACTTGCTATGCTGACCAATTCACTGAGTACAAAAACTATATTTCCATATATCTATAATAGCACCAAATGTATGACATTAATCTTTAACAAATCTTACTGTACTGTTATGCTGCTGAACTAAATACTTTGGAGATTTGTAAAATGAATCCCATCTTATTTATTTAGTTATATATATATTTTTTTGTCTTTCCTCTTCAGGGCGGGACACTGCTCCACCAACCACCGCTCCCTCTCGGAGGCAGTCAACTACTAGCCCCCAGACGTCAGCGTGTTTACATGAGTGTACAGCCATAATCCTTATGATTACTGGGATATGAACTCATCCAGGCCTTTTTAAAAATGGAATTTTGCATTTATATGCTGTGCTATTGTGTTGCTGATGTTATCTACATATTCTTGAATAGCAGGTCCAAGAAAAGGCATGTGAGGGAGGGGGGGGGCAATCAATGCTCCACCTGATCACATTTCAAATGGCAAAAATGAGAAATATCGCTAGAATTAAGACAACAGGAGGTCGGCTGAGGCAATGGGTAAAGTGCAAAAGTGTAAGAGTGTAAGAAGGGAGTCATTATGTCTTTCATACTTGATATTTTCTATAATAGGATGTGATTATTAGTGGCTGAGAACTAACTAACAAGTCAGGTTTTAAACAAGGGTACAAACAAACGCAAATACTTAAAATTCCAGCACTGTTTGACCAAAACCTTCCAGCTATTTTTAAGAGAGCTCAGAGTTTGTGATTCAAGGTTTTTAATCTTGCAGGCTGTGTCCTACCAAAGACTGTGGCCTTGAACTTAACTCCACACAAGATATTATTAAGTCTGATGTCTGCATTGCTTCGTAACAATGTTTTATAGCTGACATCCTGTTGTTTCACTAATATATCACATCTTTGACAAGACACATTTTTTAAAAATTTAGCAACTTTTGTGCCGTCTCTAGATATAAAACCGGAAGATTCTGGTAATTTCATGAAGGCAAAGCAAACACTTCTTTTTTTTTTTTTAGCAAAGAGACTCTTTATCTGGTGGTTATTTTTGTGACAGATAATGATGGAGACGGTGCAGCACACAGAGGGAAGACTCTGTGTCTTTTAGAGGCTCCTGACCTCTACATTTTTCTAGATTTCATCATTACTGTCTCGTGTCATACATGATAAGTTATCTCTTGACTGTGTGCTTGGAAAGTCTTATCGTTCCACTGATAATGTGCTGCATGGAAACACATAGGCTTCCCTTTTCATCTGTATAATGTGTAATGTAGGATAGATACAGTGGGGTTACTGCGTTTTTCCTGATTAGTTGTCTTTTTTTCCCAATTCTGGCAACAATTATAGCACTAAATTTGTCATCTTAAACCCAAGAATTAAAAAAACAAGACAAAATCGTGACTAAGAGTTTGAGAAATAGTGACAAAAGGGTTCAAAAATGAGAAAAATGTCAATCGGGTGTTGAAATTGAGAAATAGATGGGAAAAAATGAAAGAAAGGGAGCAAAGGTTACAAAATATTGATGCAATGCTTGGGTCCCCTCAACATTTTCATATCTTTATGTTGTATATTTTATTTTTTTTTATCGTTAAAACATATATTTAAAGTGGGCGGAGCTTCTCGTTAAAAAAAAAATCAATTTTAGTTCAGCTTCATCTGCTGAGCTCAGCGTTATTGAAATTCAAATATTTTATGAATACAATAGAATAAATGAAAAATACAGTAAACATTATTTACAATTTCTATAATGCATGCATATTAAGTTTGTGTAATTTACATCCTGCAATGATTCTTAGATATTTTATTTATTCTATCCATTGTTTAAATGTCAGAAATGTACCCCTTTGCATCATTTTATTTCGTTTTTTTTTTTAAGTGTTTATATTTTAATGGTTTATTTTAGAATAATCAATCATCCAGACTGGATTTTTTTCAACTTTTCCAGTGAGAACTTTTAGATATTTACTTGCTCAGACAATCTTACATTTGTAACCAATAACAGAAATGTAGTAGTGTAGAAGATGTATCTTGGCTGAGTGTACAAATATTAGGAACAGATTCCTAACTTTCTTTCTTTTTTTTTGCACAACTTTCTCTTGTAAACGGGATCACAGATTTCACCTGCAGAGTTTACTTCATGCACAGAGCAGGTGTTTGCTGATGTTTCGTACACTCAGCATGTTTGAGTAGGATTGCACTTTCAAACCCAAAATTATCTTTGTACTGTGTACTGTCTACTGTATGTACTGTGTTACCTACATGTAGAGGGCCGGAGAAAAAGTGGAATAAAGCATCAGAAAAAAGACAAAGTCGACGCTCCTGTGATATTATTTTTTTCTTATTTTGGGGAATTATTTATCTAAAGCACATAATTGCTTTTAATAACAGTATATATGTAAAAACTAAGTATCACCACTGTATGAGTGCACACATTTTACAGTTGTACGACTGTTAAACACCTGAGAGAAAGAATAATCTTTCAATTGAAAGAAATAATTGTGCAGCAGAGAGATAAAGTTACTGTTGGTGATTAAATGTTTTATGTTAAACTGAAAGAAAACATTCGTTCTCTGTGGCAGAGTTTAAAGTCTGTTATAATAGATAATATATATATTATCTATATATAAAGAAAGGCATATTCTCATGTCAAATGACATGCACTTGAGTGATGAATCTCATGAGTTTAGACTTTTTCTTGAAACTTGACGTTAACAGTCTTCTGACTTGGTTTAAGATGGAGTTATATAAGAGCGAGCAGTGAATCAGCTCTTCCTTCTCATGAGAATATACGGATATACAGCAGTTAATCAATGCTGCGCAAACATTCGGCAGCACAGACAAGCAGACAGACAACAGATGATACCTCGGGTTATCACATCTGGGTGTGCTTGGGTCAACAAGAGTGGACGGCAACATATATGATATGAAAGTGAAACAGAAGCTTATACTCATATGTTTATTGTCTTTAGATTATGTTGTATTGTTTTATGTTATGCTGTCTTACAACTAAGTGAACAATTTAATATAATAGTCCGTCTCCTGCGTCTCTCGTGGAAACATGTTCCACTGCTGGTTCCCAGCAGGTGCGGATAAGTTAACAAAAACTAGCTGGAAAATTCGGCCTTCAGCTTCTACTTCTCAGTAAACAGAAAGCAGAGAAGAAAACTCCCTGAAGAGGAAACATAGATAAGGCTGTGAATGAATAGAAGGAACATTGTGCGTTAATTAAAAGACACCTGTTAGGATGACGGATATGTTGGACGTTCTGTGACGACACGCCTGCATGTATACAGAATCTCTTTCAGCCCAGCAAACTGGAAGATACTCTGGATGTCACGATAAAACTCTGAAAGACAACTTGCTCTGTGAATTCATCTTAAATTTACACCACAGAAAGAAATCAATATATATTTTAAAAAGTATTCAATGTGCTCTCACAATTGTTACTCACTGTTGGTGAAGGGCGAATTTCAACATGTTTAGGGCTCAAAAGTTTCATAAAGTTTAGGACTGGGCTTTAACTTAGATTTGATAACCAACTGTATAGATGTATATTTTCATTCTCATTTTCATGACTTTTGTCTGCATCTAATGACCATTAGATTTCTACTCAGTGTAACTGTGTCAAATTGAATCTCACTGCCTACGTCTGCAACGCTTTTCAGTGATGCTGTGAGAGAATTGAAAGTGATTATCAGGCCATATTGATGTATTATTTGTGATTAAAGCAGAAGAGGAACACGGTTATTTATGGTGATTCCAACATACAAAACAGGTAGTAATTTACCACAATTCTTTCTCCTGTTTACGCCACAGAGAAGAAGAGTAATTTAAAGAACAGAAACCCAGAAGAAAGGTAATTGATACAGCAGGATCAGGTTGGGATTTAGAGTTGTGTAAGTGCGTTTTCCTCTAACTTAATTGATTGACTTCTGTATGTTCCTGTATGTGCTCTAGTATCATTATGACCTCACCACAAGAAAGATGCTACCTTACGTTTAGAAGCTATATTTAGTGATTAAACTATTAAATAGAAACTACCACATAAAAAGTATTTCTTTTTTATGTTGCATGAGGTGCCTGAGTCGGGAACCTTAGCACAAAGGCTGCATGGGAGCAATGTTTGCATAAATGTCTTACTCAGCAGAAATCACCTGGATGTTCACATCTGTTTGAATGACATATTGATTCCTGTTTGGCAGCAGCAGCACCACCAGCGCTAATCTGAAACTCCTGTGACTCCTGTGACTCCTGAGTTTATAACATCTGCAGCAGTGCAGGATAATGAGGGCAACGCTATTAATGCAGAACCTGAACAACATTCTGACTCATGAACTCTGATTCATCCGCTTTTTTTTTTTTTTTTTTTTCATTTTTCATGCGCTAACTCGAAGCCAAATTTGCTGTTAGTGTTCAAAAGTCAAACAGCTGTTGGCGTCAATGTTCATTCTTTCACAACAACACTCGGGGGTCGAGCCAAGTGTGTGAATGGAACAAACTGAGAGAGGGCTGGAAATCATGGGGATTCAAGAAAAATTATGTCTCCAGAGGGATTTTTTTCACTTCTTGAGAGAATGTGCAGAGTCACCAGAAATGTGTGTTTTGCATATGTGTGTTTAGTGAACATACATGTGAGTATTTGTGCATGTGCTAACATTTATAGACAAAAACTTGTGATGAGTCTACACACGTCAAGTTTTTTCGCGTCCCGTCACAGACCTGCTAAAAACTTTTACCTTTTTATTAACCATCACCACAATCTTTTCTTAATTTTAAAGCAGCTAAAATCAACATTTTTTAAAAAGATGTATGAAACGACAGTGTGTAATATGAGAGTGATGAACCTACAGAGAATTATCAACAACTCTGTAGCTCTGCTCGGCTTTACAGAGCTTCATACCGAGCTTCAGTTCATTGTTTAGCTGTCCAGCTGCAACTTTACTGTTTTGGTTCACCCTTACCGCTCTCATAGTGTTGTTTTACACTGCAGCAGGCAGCTGTTAGCAACTAGCTGGTGAACATAGTGGAGCATTTAGCAGCTTAAGAGCCAGGTATTTTCCTCAGGAGTTGATAAGAGTCCAAAAACAGAGCTGAAGAAGTGTGAATATTGGATACATTCATCTGATGGACAGAAACATGACTCCAAATGAATGATAATGTTGCTTTATAACTGCTGCTATCAGGTTCGCCATATAAACTAAAAAAAAATAAGCAAATGTTTTAGTTGCTTAACTGTAATTATACCTTAACCAGAGTTTATTTGCCAAAGCCACAATCTTTCACTAACTTTAACCACACCACAGTTTCCACTCACAGATATTGTAGAAAGCGAGAATTTGAAATAAATGCTTAAACTGGACGTAACAAATGTTGTCATTGAACATATTCTGGGGTTTTCAGTGTTCTTTTCTGCTGATTGGGATGGAAGAACTCCTAACCTCCATTTCCCCCAACAGCTTTGGGATGAACTGGACCATCATCCCACGTCTTCACTAATGCTCTTGTGGCTGAATGGGAGCAAATCCCTGCAGCCAGAATCCAACATCTTGTCTTCCCAGATGAGTGGAGGCTGTCATCGCAGCAGATTAATGCTGATGAGATATGCGTCCGTATACTTTTTGTCATATATGTGGCATAACTCACTCCAGCCTGGGCACAAAGGGAAATTTGAGCAATAAAAGCCTCTATTTTAGAGGCTTTTAGAAAAAGCAGGCAATGCACTCCGCTTTTAAAAAGTGTGTTTACTGTTTACTGTCATATTGTGAAAAGTTTATGGCCCTTTGGCCTGATGATGAATTTGGCTGCTTCCTCCATATCGCCATAAATCAAATGTTGTCTAAGCAGGAGTCATCTGGTATTCTTGACTTGCACTCAGTGTGTGAAAGCATCCATTTATAGATGTCAGGTGGTCAGACGGCAGCAGAGACTGTTGTTGATGTAATGTTAAATATCTAGAATACTGATCAGAGGTCAGTTTGTCATATAACATTTTCTAACGGGGTTCAGTAGGCGTCCAGGCATCCGTTCCATTATGAAATAGCACAGCCTTTAGTCTGCTTTCATGTCTGTTTGAGAGAAGTGTGCTTCTTTTATTTCATCAGTAAAATTACAGGCTGTAATTGCCTTTCCTTTCATTTAAAAGCCCCATGAAATGGACTCTTTAACCTCCTGGAAAACAAGCTAGGTTTCCATCCAAATTTAGTACAAATTTCCAGAATATCGGCAAAAGAAATTCAAATTAATGCACGTTTCCATCCACTGCCGTTCTGCAAGAATTCATTTTTCCAGTCGAGGCCATTAAACCATTTCAGAAGAAGCAGCTGTAACGAGATCACGTAATTAAAAGAGCAGCAGTCAAACCTCAAACAGTGAATAATAATAATAAAAAAATGGATACATGATGGAAATCTGAAATTTTCTTGTTTGTATTAATTGAAGGAGTGTTACAGTCTCCTCTGTCCACACAGATCTGATGTTTTTGCCACTGTACGTCATGATTTATTCACTCAGTCTTTGTGGCTTTTTATTTTTATTGATACATTAACTTTTCCCCCTCAGCCAAGTGTAAAAACTTGATTTTTAAAGATTTTGTCAAATTTTTGGCGAACTACACATGTTTTCTTAGTAGTAGTAAACTGAAAATGCGAATAAAAACAGGTGGATGGAAACACACCCAATCACCCCTTGAAAGAGAGGGAATTTTTAATGGTGAACTCATGTTTACCTTCTGTCTAAACATACAATTTAAAAAACTGACCATTTTCATTCATTCATTTCATTAATGTTATTAATTCTTCCTGTGCTTTTCCTGCTATGATATGCTTAAGGTATATTAAATAACCTCAAGTTCTTTTTGATAGCAAAAACAAACTGTCTCTCCTTCACAGTAATTATCTGTCAATAGTTTGCATTTTTAAATGATCAACATGAAATTACGTTGCGTTAAGAAGAAAATATGCTGTTTCATGGAGTCTGTAAATACAGAGATCTGAGGCATGGACATTTATCAAACCCTTTCGAGGTTATGGTTTACTGGTTTGAACTTTGTCCGTGTTTCATGGTTCCTCATGGGATTAGGAGTTTCCGAATTACAGTGCTGCTTAAAGTTTATGAACCCTTTAGAATTTGCTCTATTTCTGCATAAATATGACCTAAAACGTGATCAGATTTCCATGTAAGTCCTAAAAGTAGATAAAGAGACATCAGTTAAACAAATGAGACAAAAACATTATACTTGCTCATTTATTTATTGAGGACAATGATCCAATGTTACATATTTGTGTGTGGCTAAAGTATGTGAACCTTTTGGATTATCAGTTCATTTGAAGTGGAAATTAGAGTCAGATGTTTCAATCAATGGGATGGCAATCAAGTGTGAGTCTGGGAGACCCTGCCTTATTTAAAGACAAGAAATCTGGGTCTTCACTTTCAAAGTCTCAGCTTCACAACACTGGTTTGTGGATGTGTGTTATGGCTCGAACAAAGGAGATTTCTGAGGACCTTAGAAGAGTTGTTGATACTCACCAGACTAGAAAAGGTTACAAAACCATTTCTAAAGAGTCTTTCTAAAAACTCCACCAGTCGACTGTCAGGCAGATTGTGTACAAATTGAAGACGTCCAACACCATTGTTACCCTCCCCAGGAGTGGTTGGACAACAGAGATCACACCAAGAGCAAAGTATGTAATAGTCACTAGGCCACAAAGGACCCCAGGGTAAAGTCTAGGAAACTAAAGGCCTCTCTTACAGTGGCTACAGTCAATGTTCATGAGTCCACCATCAAGAGAACATTGAACATCAATGGCGTGCATGGCAGAGTTGCAAAGAGAAAGCCACTTCTCTCCAAAAAGAACATTGCTGCCATTTCCAGTTTGCTCAAGACCACACAGATAAGCCAGAGGGTGATTGGAAAAATATTCTGTTGATGAATGAGACCAAACTCAAACTTTTTGGCTTGAATGAGAAGCGCTCTGTTTGGCGATGAGGAAACACTGCATTCCAGCATAAGGACCTTATCCCATCTGTGAAACATGATGGTGGTAGTATCATGGATGGGGCTGCTTTGCTGCCTCTGGACCAGAATGGCTTGCAATCACTGTTGGAGCTATGAATTCTGAGTTGTACCCGCAAATTCTACAGGAAAATGTCAAGGTATCTATCCGTGAACTAAAACTCAACAGAAAGTTGGTCATGCAGTAAGACAACAACCTTAAACATACAAATCGTTCTACCAAAGAATGGTTAAAGCAGAAGAAAGTTAATGCTTTGGAACGGCTGAGTTAAAGTCCTGACCTTAATCCAATAGAAATGCTGTGGAAAGACCTGAAGCAGGCAGTTCATGCAAGGAAGTCCACCAACCTCTCTGAGTTGAGACAGTTACCGGAAACGTTTGGGGGTCACACCAGTTACTGAAAGCAAGGGTTCACATATTTTTGCCTCACACAAATATGTAAGATTGGATAATTTTCCCCAATAAATAAATGAAAAAGTTTATTTTTTTGTCTCATTTGTTTAATTGGGTTCCCTTTATCTAGTTTTAGGACTTTAGGATGTTTTAGGTCACGTTTATGCAGAAATAGAGAAAATTCTCAAGGGTTCACAAACTTTGAAGCAGCACTGTATAAATAGCCTTCAAACCAACATCCAAGTTGTGATTACAAGTGGAAAAGCTCAGATAAATCTAACCTGTCACTTCATAATATGGACATGCCTGAAAACCAAACACACCTCAAACTGTTTTATAAATTCAACAGGTGTGTCATTTTCCTAGTTAACTTTTTATCGAAGGGTGTTAATTCTCATGTCTGTACAACAAATTTAAGGGTTTCTTCTCCCTCTTTTCTTTTCTCTTACCTAATATATATATATATCTCTTTTGAACATAGTTATGTAGATGCTGATATATTGAATGATGAATCTGATATAATGTTTTTATATAAGATGGTGACAAGTCAGACATACTGTATCGGAGCTTTCAGAAAAATCTGAGTTTCCCAGCCGTTGTTATGACAAGTCAGAAACTCATAGTCACAACAACTCCGATATGACATGAACACAGCTTAGGGGGTTGGAAACAGACACAGATGCGTTCCCAGCTTGCCAGTAGCGACACCTGTTCCTCATCAGATTAATTGCTGGAAAGATTTTGAGAAGTTGTTCACACTGTCTGAAGTGTTCTGATTTTAAACGACAGCCAGCTGATCAGAAACAAGACAAAATTTTTTGTGTATGTGTATTTTAAAGCATTTTTTATGTGCTTTCTTGTATAATACAGTATTTCATAGGGTGACAGTGGTTTATGAATAAATAAACCATTAACAGAAATACTAAAGATACTACAATATAGTATTCTACAAAGCATTTATCAACTTATATATTGCTTATGTTAGGAGATGAGGAGAATCAGGAAGTGTCACTGATTAATGTTTTTGTGATTGAGAACATGGTCAAAGGCTTGAGGTTAAAGTATGTAGAAATGCTCCCTGCAAGTCAAAACCCAGGGCTTCAACCTGCTCTGAACGCTTCATTTGGGACGTTTTTTTCTACCTTGCTGACGAGCTGACGTCTGCTCATTGCACATGCCTGTAACTCTTGTATTTCAGACCAGATTTCGACTTGAACATGTACGGATACATGTGTGTTTCCATCTCAAATAAAGAACAAGAAAGAGTAGTGAAATCCTGCTACTATGGTTCGTTTCATAGTTTGTTGACGTATCCTCCCGAGCGGCTGGAAGTCAGCTTCTGGAAGCTGGCCAATCACAAGAGAGCGGGCTCATCGGGAGGGGGGTCTTAACGAGACAGGAGCTAAAACAGCCTGTTTCAGACAGAGGCTGAACTGAGGGGCTGCATAAAGAGTTTTTTGAACTGTAAATCATGCAAAGATATTCCAATAGAGCCCCACAACAAAAATATAGACCTGGAAATGTGCATGGTATGTCTCCTTTGAGTGATTGTATTTATTGCTCTCAGTATGGCTGCTTTATGGTACACGGAGCCAACATACAGCTGGTCAGTGCCCTTCCCTCCACAGCCGTAACCTCAGTGACTGTCGGGCTGATAAAACACACCGACAGCGCTACTACACATACGACAAATGAGCTGTTTTATATCGACACCATGTTTCTCATGTTTTCCTCCTCTTACATTATCATCAAGCTTTCCAGTCAGACTCAAAATAATTTGGGTCCATCTGGTTCAACTTGGTCCGATCAATTCTTGAATTTATTGTGCAAGGGTGCAATTGTATGAGAAAACAGCTGCTCTGATTTTCCTCTTACTGATATTTCACATGATTCTTGATTGGTAGATTTACGAGTGACTAACACTGTTATGTTCTGCTGACTGCTGCAAAAAAGTCATATGTTTCACATTTGAATGCTCTCTTGCTCCAAAAACTTTTTATTAAATTTTAGTTTGACTTTCTTGATTAAACAGGTGAAACAATGTTCAGGTTGTTTTAATAGAGAATGAGCACTGTAAAGCAGCAGACAGGTATGAGTGTGTAGGTGTGCACGTGTACATGTTCGGTGTCACAGGTCAATATTTTCAGGGCTAACGCATGCCCTGTGTCTATTTTTGTCTGTTTAACATTACTAAACTTTGAACTCTAAACACCACACTTCAAAGTTTTACATGAGAGATTCACTTCTTCTGTTTCACTTTTTGTTAGTTGTACTTGCAGAAACCTTGATGCTACTACATCATTTCTCAAGAATTGTCACAAAATTCACAAGAAATGTATTAAATTAGTGTATATTTTTATCATATTACTCAAATTCTGTGCTATATATGTTGTATGTATGTATTTTTTTTACTTTAGAAGTAAAAACACCTCTAAGTGATTCAATAGAAACAATATATATGTTTAAAATGGCAACTTAAGAGCTTTAAGGACCATTTTTATTACTATTCTAGGCTTTAAGTAACATTCTTCATCTATTTTCAACTTTGGTTTGGTTCAAGTTGAAAAGGACATGCTCTCCACAGCCAAACCATGCTTCAACTTGACAGTTTTCTCCAGAGAATAAAGAGGAGGAACGAGTTTCAGTCAGCCACAGGCTCTTTTCTGCTTCAAGATGCTATGTCAGTTCAAAACACAGCCACAGTGTCCAGCGGCTCTTTGTGCTAGAATGCACATTTAACCAGCTGGTTATTTTCAGTCTGTCATTCTGTTTTGTTGACATTTCACTGATTTTAAACAAAAAGAACAGTGAGGGTGACATTTTCTAGTTTTGTGGAAATTTTTACTTTTCCTCTGGACTTTTTTTTGACAGGCTGAAGGAAACTGTGATTATATAGGATATTTAAAAATGTTTTGACATAAGTTGCTCACTTTAATTTGCTTTTTTTTGAGACATTAATATACTGTTGGGTTTTTTTTGCTTGTTTTCATATTCCTCCTTCTGTACAGTATGCTTGCTGTGAACTATTTCTGAAAAGTCTTGGTTAAAGATAGCTCACCTCAGTCTCTTCTCTTCCTTCCAAGCCTCCATCTAAAATGAAAACGACTGAAAAGTTAGATTTAAAAACAAAACCGGAACAGTTGGACATTGCGAGAAATGTGCTTATTTGCTTTCTTACCGAGAGTTGTATTAGAAGTCAATACCTTTCACCGATCTCATGTTTGTAGGACTAAACAATGTCGCTATGGCTCCCGCCAACCGCCGGATTAGCTTTAACCGCTAGCACAAAGACTGGAAACTGTTGATAACAGCTAGCCTGGGTCTGTCCAAACAAACGTAACAAAGTCCACCAAGCAGCACCTCTAAAGCTCACTAATTAACACGTTATCCTTTGTTTGTTTAACCTGTACAAAAATACAGAGGAGTAAAAATGGCCAGTTGTGGTTTTAACCGACACTTTCTTAGTCGTGCGCAGTTACTTCCTGGAGTCGTTGCTGGTTGCCTGGCAACCTAACAGCCGCGACAAGACAACTGTAGAAATGATATCAATCCTCTCAACTAGTTAGATTAGCTCTCTGTGAAAAGAAGAATAAGTATATTTATCAGAATGTTAAACTATATACTTAAAGTTAGATTTTTGTTAAAGATCTCATTTTATAAAACCGGTACTTAAAATCTGGTATAATGTGATATAATCATAATATAGCATGGCCAGTCGTTAAATATTGCTTAATTAAACCTTTATTGGTGTATATGACTTTTCTTTTTGTCTCTTACTCTGGGTCAGGTTGTAGGCCCAATGAACAAATGGAAAATTTTGGACAACAAATTTAGATTTATTAGAGTGTTATAAAAATCAGGCTGTACTGTATTTATTGAGGAAAAGAAAACCTGTGACACTAATCTTTCCAAACTTTTTTTTTTATAGCTGACCAACCATAACCTTGTTTTTCTTTCTTTTTTAAAATCTGACTCATAAAAATACAAACAGAAAGACAGAAAATACAGAATTCTGACAATAAATTAACAAACAAGCAAGTCCTAACCAACCCTTTACCCACCCCTCAATCAATTATCAGCCAGAAATGTTATTTTTATCCTTTAATTCTCACCTTACAGCACAGGCAACATGCAATGTCCATACTGTAGAGTAGCACTGACAGAAAAAGAAGAAAGTTATGAACTTAGATCAATAAAGAGAAGGGGGGAACGAAAAAAAAGTGGTCTTGGATTGATTTTCAGTGACATTAAGTACTTTTCCACTGGCACCCATGTTTCTGTGTATTCTGTTTCATTTTACAGTCTAACCGCTCCCTTTTCTAACTTTATTTGATTTCTATTGCTTCAGTGATCCTTTCACAACCTTTTAATGACTGCAACACAAAGCAGAGGTCAGCCAAATGTGTCTTATTCCTAGGCCTATCACTAATTGATCAATTGTATTTATTGTTTTCACACCCATCCATGTATCTATACACAGCACTAATGACCCTGGAATAAATCTTTAAACACGCAGCACCATCTGCTGGACGTTTTATCTCATCGGCAAACTGTTAGTCTGAACTTTCTATTTAAAGACTAATAGCCAAGCAAAAGCTCCTATATCGATTGAGATTAAGACCTTTAAATAGTATTTTGAGTTGTGACGAGAAGTTAACAAACATTCAGACCACTTACTCTCTACAGATGAAACAAAATGTGTTGTTAAGGTGATTTTGTCAACTTTTTAATTGACTTTCCAAAGTGAAAAGAGCAAATTATCTTCATTCTTGACCTTGTAGATCATACTTTGACAAAGCAGTCCCAACTCAAGGTCCACTTACAAGCTGTTTCTATAGCTTTCAACCAAATCACATGGTCTTCAGTCCTCTCTCTGTCAACAAAGGAGTCCTAAAAGTGCTATGCAACAGGTCCATGACAACTGAGCAAGACTGAATAGAGCTGCAATGATAAGTTGATCGACAGGAAAATTAATCAGCAACGATTTTGATAATCAATAATCATTTTAAGTAATTTCTAAAGAAAAAATGCAAAATATTCAGTGGTTACCGCTTCTTAAATGTGAGATTTTGAAGCTTTTCTGTACGATACATGACAGTAAACTGAATATCTTTGGATTCTGGATTGTTGATTGGACATTTGAAGACATCTCTTTGATCTTTTTTCTCTATTTTATGACATTTTATAGACAAAACCATTCATCAATATCGATAAAATGATTGGCAGATTAATTGATAATGAAAATAATTGTTAGTAGCAGCCCTATGACCAAACACTCCGGAAAAAAAGCCCGTAAATGGATCTAAAGTTCATATTTTGTTAAAAACAACCATCGAGTAGACCTAGATTAAACCACTAACATCGGTTTGATAAATTACGAAAGCACATATTGTCAAAGAACTTCAACCTAGAAAACAAAATGCTCAAAAACAACAAGATTTTTTCAGTTTTATTACACAATTAGTTTCAAAAGCAACAAAAAAAAACAAACAGTCAACAACCAGTTTGCTCAGATCATACTGTTCTGATCTAACATAGAAATCACTGCTTTCTTTCTTTTCCAGCTTGAATATCATGTCGAGAGGTGACTCAGTCTCATTCTGCCATGATTGCTTGTAGTTGGGAGTGTGGCGCTCACGTCTTCAGATATCATAAAATAACCAATCTATCAGTTAGATTATTGTAAATCTAATTAAGATGCATTATTCACACCAATTCCACAACCTAAAACGGACAGATAATATTGTACATCCTCAAAATACCCTATTCTCTCAACAGTACAATCTTTTTGTTCTTACAATATACTAAACAGGTAAACATTAACACACTTGTACAGGGGGAAAAAAGCTAAATGCGTCCAAAATAATGTAAAACAACTGATTGTAAGTAAATGGTTGAGTTTTACTGTAATTATACTGAAATAAACAACAAACTAAATGACAGTTTATTGCATGTAACCAGTAAATTAAGGCATTTCCCTTCTGAAATTGCACTTATCAAGCCGACTCACAAATCATTGTAACACATTCACACATAACTATGTATTTTATTTAAGTGCACTACATGCTGAAAACTCTCCAACAAATTAACACATTCTTTATGTGTTAAAAAATGTTTGTTTTTTTAATTTTTTTTTTTATTACTACACAAATTTTCAGACTGCTATTTTTTTTTTTGCATAGTTAAAAACAAAACCGCATTCCTGTAGTTTCACTCACACACACATAAATTGATAGTTTTACAAGTGCAACAATGTTAAGGCATTCATGAAATCTCCTAAACAGGCTTAGCTTTTTTTTTTTTTTTTTAAAGTGTCATCTTTAAGTGATAACTATAAAATAAATAGATTATGTTATTATTATTTTATACATCATACAGCACTTAGGATCGGAGGTATAGTGACACGAGCTACAATCTTAGCATATCTGTGGTTGTTAATTAGGATCAATTAGAAGAACTATTTTGATTTCTTAAATCTTTACAGTAACAGATGAAGTTATATCAGTCAGTGGTTATTTAGCTGTGAAGTGTTTTATGTGACTCTCAGGATTAAATAACATTAATTCCCACTAATTTAATCAATACATTCTTCAAAATTTTAAAAACTGAAACTCTTCACATTTAAAAAGTTGTTACATCAGTCATATGAGGGGAGAACAAAACTGAAAACTCAGTTTTTGTCACTTTAAAAGTATAAGTTTGGTGATATTCAGTATTTTTCCTAATATTAACAAATCCCATGAAAGACAAGAACAACGTTAAGTGTTTTCTGTGTAATAAAGGCCCGATATATCATATTCCAGCTCCATTATTGCCCAAAAACTATTACAATGAGTGACACAGTTGTACTGGGTGATAGGTTCCTTGTTCCTTCTGCTTCCTGATGCCAGAAACACTCACTAGAGCATCAAATGTGTATTAATCAGCAGCTGAAAATAGGCCCCAACAAATGCACAGTTTACTTACTAAAAACTAAAGTGTCCAGCTGTTTAAGGAAACCACTGAGCCTTTTTTTTAAAAATTTAAACTATGTATTTGTGACCTGTGTTTAAAGATTTACATGTTCAGTAGGAACCAACAGAGTCAAAAAGATTTTAAGAGTTGGACAAACACATTGTCGGTTTTTGTCTTATCATGGGATTTATTTACAGTAAGAAACACACCAAATAACACCAGCCACATACTGACACTGAGGTAATTGCTGCTACAGTTTGTGTGGTAGTTCGAGGAGGAGGTTGCCATGGAGACAGACAGTGAACCTGTGTTAACGCTCAATTAAAACACAAACTCAGAGCGATATCTTAAAAGAAACTTAAGTTATTTAGATTTATTTGTGTCAAAAATTGATATGAGTGTGCTGTTAGCGTTGATGTTTGATCAGACGACTTTTTACGATTTTTCCACACATAACTTATAAATGAAATATTCTGTAACACGTGTCTCATTTAAGTGACCGACAGTTTCTAAAACACAGTGACGATATGCAACAGATCCTATTTAAGTAGTTATTTTTACGTGAAAAATGTTGTATAAGGTGGTTTCACCCCCCTGCTCTGCTCTGCTCTGTGGCGTCCTCTCACTGCACAGCGCACGACTCGCTGGGCAGGAAGTCCTGCACGTACGCTGCCACGGCTTTGGTGAGGTAGGTCATGCTGCCAAAGCGGCCGCTGGGGGCGCTGTCGTACAGCAGCCTGCACACTCCGGTGGACGGGTCCTTCTCCAGGATGTGCTGCTCTGCTCCTAGGTCCTTCTGCAGGGGAGAAATGTAAAGAGGAGAAAGGAGTGAGTTTTAAATCCACACCCAACTGACAAACAAACATCATCATCATCGACGTCCACTGCCGACCTGATCCTTGAAGAACATGTCATTGGCGAGGTGGACGATCTTCTCCACGTGGATGACGGAGCCGATGCTCTCGATCTCTACGTCGGCCAGCATGGTGAGGACGAGGATGGCCTCCACCAGCAGCTGTCTGTACTCAGGCTGGGGGACGCGGTTCAATACCGTCTCCACGTGGACGGAGAACTTGATCTCGCCGGGGGTCATCTGGAGGAAGAGTGCAAAGAACACAGACGGATGTAGTCAGTCAGACGTGGTTCACTGGTGTGTTTTCACTGGTAACTATTCAATCTGGGATACCTTTAATGGATTTTATGGTGTCTTATACCATGGCAACAAAAAATACTCATCTCTAATTGGCTGGTGTCTGATAAGATTGTAAAAACTTCACTTAAATCCCCCTATTTAGCTTTCATAAGCAGTATATAAACAGTTAATAAATAGTATATAACATTATATTGTAGCTGTAAGCAGATATAAGTGTTTATTAATGTATCAGGCAACTGCATGCAGGTGTGTAACTAGATAATGAATGCCAATATAGTAAAACACTTCTAATATAAAATATAAAGCTAAAACTGTAGAAAATACAATACATTAATAAACACCTAAAAATAAATAAACTTATAACTACATTAGGTAAAGATATTCATATTCTCCAGTCATTTATCTGATAAGCAAAATATGTTGAGTATCTGGCAAAACTTCAGTTTTAATTCTTTGAATGACAAAATTAGATTTTTTGCTCTTTAATATTAAATCACTTTAAAACTGTAACTTAAAATTGTTGACAGCTACAAAGATTTGAATCTCATTCAGAAAAATGCCATTAAACCCCAAACCTAGTGCTGGTTTAAAGGTTCAAGGTAAGAAAAATACACACACACACACTAAAACCTGAGGGGGAAGCAAAAAACAGCAGAAGAGCCATAAAAATTTAGTCTAGAAAAAACCTTTTTCCGATGTTTGTGTGAAATCTGTAAGTGTGTCTCTTACCTCTCTGGTGGTTGAAGCAGGAAGGACAAAGCCCTCTATGGACAGGCCGTGACACTGGAACACAGTATTATTATTATTATTAAGTCATAAATGTGTATTATTTAAAACTGTAATTCAGTTTTAAATTACAGTTTTAAATTACAGTTTTTAATGCACACTTTTATTTGATTCCTGGTATTTGCAGATGCTATGTAAGATAAATGTGTGTCTCTCTACGTTGGAACTGACCTTCTGCAGGATCTTCCAGACTTTCTGGTAGAAGCCGACGGGGACTCGGTTCAACGCTCCGTCCAGACGTCTCCTGCGCAGCCATTGTCCGTGTCTGGTATCCTTGGCATGGGGAGTACTCTCCGGAACATCCAGAGCTTCAATTGACGGAATTCTGTACCCCTGAAGAGTCAGGATCACAAAAAAAACAACAACAACAACAACAACAACAACAACAAAAATCAGACAGGTTTTTTTTCTGGAGGAACAGCAAAGTCTTCCTGTTTCGAGCAATTTCCCGCTAAATCTGACCAAGTGGCTCCTCATTTTAAAAGCAGTTTATTTATAAACCGGCGACTAAGTGTTATACGCTAAAAATAGAAGCTCATACACAACGGACGATTTTTTTTTACCACAGATTCAGGGCTTTCGGCGGACAGAGATGACATGCCCTGAGAGTCAGAGAGGCAACAGAAAGGAGAGGAGAGAAAACAGAAACAGAAACAGATGTATAAAAAAAAAACCCACAAAGTCTGGCAGAAGATGATAAAAGAGCGAAACGTCGGATCCAAACGGTAACGACAGCAAAAACAAAAAGCAAGCTGATCCTGGCGATTCTGAAAACTATAAAGCCTCTACACGTAATGATTAAAACGCGTGGATTAATTAGCTGTTGTGCAGTTTTTCAGTATACAGCATGTTTTTAGCATTAGATGAACTCTGCACACACTTCTCATCATGTAACAGCAAGTTAACAGTTGCCGTTAGTGCTCTGTTATTGAAAAACTATGTGACGCATAAATCTCTTGTTGTTTTATTGTTATAATTCCTTGTGCAGCCTGGTTGGACTGAGCTGACAAATTGCTGGATTATCTGACGGATTCATCGATAGAGCCGAATTTAAACGTTGGTATTATTGTCATCTTCAGAGGGGAGGTCACAGACTTCTCAAGCTTCCAAGCTTCCGCTCTTAAACTTCCCAAAATACACGTTAATACCCGAATCCAAGAACAGCAGCATCATTCATCACTATTATCATCATTTATTGGAGCTTCCTTAAGACTTTAATATGACTGGTAAATATGATAATCAATCACTGCCTCTGAAACAATCACCTCAATCAGTTAAATGGATAAAAAGAAGCCTAATCAATAACACCGACACCATCATCATCATCATCACTCTGATCAACTCTGTCAAAGACAACCTGTAATCCATCAGCATCAGAATATAAACAGTTTTATTTCTCTGGTTCAACTCAATTAATCTCCTTTAAAAAAATTTTTTTAACACAATTAAATCTCAGCTCCTTCACTTCTTACTCATTTATTAATTATGAATATCATCATCATCATCATCACCTGAACTATGGCTGGTAAAGAGACCCTGCGATCCATCTGCAACAAAGGAAACAGGATCAATAGAAGACATCAAACACTAAGACCTGCTAATCGATAACAGACAAATATAGAAGTCGTGTCACAAAGTAGAACATCTCAGACCCAACAGATTCTGTTAATGTAAACAATAATGATGTAAACAATAACAACAATACAGCAAAACACATGAGAAACCAATAATCTTTCTCAACTTTTAACTTTTCTTCCACTAAAAATTAAGCAAATCATTTACAAATCACAGCTCCTTTTTTTTCCCAGATAACCAGATAAGATGAACATCATCATCATCATCACCATCATCATCATCATCATCATCATCATCACCTCATTAACTGGATCTGTTACAGACAGCCTGGATTCCTGGATCAAAACAGAAGCAAAGCACATGACGTTACTGACCCGTAACCAATCACATTCAATCTGTTACTGATCACAACCAGGTTTTTAAGAAGAAAGTGTCTAATTCTGATTGATCTGATCGGTGATGTCAACACGGAAGGTTAATTAACACCTATAATTAATATAGATCGTTAATATTCCTTCATGTGATCATCACCTTAGAAGGATCCATCAGTGACAACCTGCGCTCCGCCTGTAACACAAAAAGACAATTTATAAATAAATCACAGTTAACAAGAAACTGCTGCAGTGATTTATTTAAAACTGAAGATTTTTTTAAATCAACCTCAAAAATTAATCAATTTCCACAATTGATAATTTTTCAGGAGCAAAAAAAATCTCAATCCAAATCCCGTCATCTTCGCAGATTTTCTTCATTTTCACCCCAAACATTCTCCTCTGATGCGTTTCCGTTTCCTCCACAGCCGGGTGAATTAACACCTCATCTGATTCAATCATTACATCATCATCATCATCATCATCATCATCACCTTACTCAGATCTGTCAAAGACAACATGTGTTCCAGCTGCAAAAACGACAAGAGTCAGTTTCCTTCCTCCTCCAACTCGTCATCATCATGAACAGTTTTTTTACTTTAAAGGACCAGTGTGTGAGATTTAGTGGCATCTAGTGGTGAAGCTGCAGATTGCAATAAACTGAATGTATCCCTCCTTTTCCAAGCGTGTAGCATGAAACACCCTCTCTAGACCCAGTGTTTGGTTTGTCCATTCTGGGCTACCGTAGAAACATGGTGGCCTCCGTGGAAGAAGACCTGCTCCCTGTGTAGATATAAAGACTCATTCTAAGGTAACGAAAGCATGATGATTCTTATTTTCATGTGATTAAACACCAATTAAAACATACTTAAATTAATATTATATTCCATTTCTGCCAAGTACGCTCCGCTAGACGCCACTAAATTTTACACACTGCTCCTTTAAGTGACAATCTTGTTGTTTGGGTGATAAACAATTTGTTTGTCTTCTTCCTGTTTTACAGTAATTATTAAGTGTCTATTTCATACAGGTATTAGGATCTCCTTTAGCTGAAATAAACAATTCTTAGGAGCTAAAAAAAAAAGAATTAAATGCTAAAACATAATATAATAAAAATAAACATAAAGGTTTATACACATACCATGTTGCTAAAATGGAGCGTGTGAGAAATAGAACACTGTATTATTATTATCATCAGTACTGTAGATGTATGTGTTTTAATCTCTCTCATACACACACACACACACTCACACAAGCGCGCACACACACACACACGCGCACACACACACAAGCGCACACACACACACACAAGCGCACACACACACGCGCGCGCGCGCGCACACACACACCAACACACGCACTCACAAGCGCACGTACACACAAGCGCACACACTCACACAAGCGCACACACATATATACGCACATACATACACACTCCTACCATCTTCATGTCGCTCTTCAGTTTGCTGATGCCGGCTCTCTCGCTCTTGGTGGCGCCCACGTTACCCAGGTGATGGATGGAGATGGCAGCGCTGCCAAGTTCCTTCTCTCGCACTGCGGAGGAAGACAAAAAAAAAAAACCTGAATTATGCGACTTTCGACTTCAGGAAAACAAAAAGCAGATTCAACAGAAGAAATAACTTGTGACAAACAGAATCTGATTATCTGTGGCGGAGATGCGGGACGCAGGATCGGTTGTTATTTGTAAATAACGGGGAGACATTTGAGGATTTGATTGATGAACTGACCGCTGCGCTGCACTCCGAACTCTTTCCCGCTGAGGATGTGGTGAAGAAGGTTCTTCAGCTCGGACGGACTGAGACTCATCAGACTCTCTGTAGCCTCGTCTCCTACACACACACACACACACACACACACACACACACACACACACACACACACACACACAAATACATGACTACATTTATTACATTTCTTCATGACTATTATTTATAAAGCACATTTTATAGAAAAAAATAAAGGTTAAAATATAATACAGTAAAGTTTTGAGGTAAAATTTTGATACATCATTGACCCACATCTCTTATGTCTGTACTTTTCCTTCCTGTCTTCATTTCTTTACTTCTTTCAGTCATGTAATGAATTAATGTAAGAAAATCTTAGGGAAGCAAGTGCAACCGCCTGACACACTTTTAATATGCCGCACGAGTTTAAAGATGTAAAAATATACTGTAGATGTGATATTTTGAATAGTTTGACAAAAGGCCAAGTACCGTATGTTTGATATTCTGAGCTTCAGGGAGTTTCAGCTGACATAAAGGTGACTAGTTACTGACTCGAGTTTGATTTTTGGGGTGAACTATCCCTTTAACTTTGCCATCAACCTCCTAAACATACAATAGATTTAAACTGTGTGTTACATCTTATAAATAAAGTTGGGAATCCAAAGGTTTTTCCTCACATTCAGTCTTGAATGTATCTAACTTTTAAAATATCAAAAATAGTAAAAACCACAGAAGAAGAGTTTCGTTTCTTCCTCACCTGAGCAGTTGAGTGAATGAGCCAGTTCAGTAGCCATGACCTGGATGATGAGACCGATGCGGAGCCTGAACATCTCGCTGAACAGTTTGGGCTGAGTCCTGATGCTCATAGCCAGGTACACCATGATCTCCTGATGAAGGGAGGAGACGAAGATGAAGGAGGAGAAGAAGAAGAAGACAAGACGCGGGAGGACAAATTCACAGACGACAGCGGTGGAGGACGTGACTCACCTGAGTGAGGATGGCGACGCTGATGTTGTTGTCGCTGGCCTCGTCGATGAGGGCGGACAGCTGGTCTGGAGGTATGGGGGCTGTGATGGTTTTCTCTCTGGGTTCAGGAGGAAGACCCACCGTCAGGTGCTTCTGGTGCGCCAGCAAATCAGAGCACGCCTACGGACAGATCATAGCCAATCAGAAATGAGCACTAGGAAATATGGGGTAAGGGTTAAATATGTAAATGTTTGGGATAAGATGAAAATGAGGGAGAAGAGATTTAGGTGTTAATTGTTTATGAGAACACAGACGGAGACAAAAACAGGTTTATTGCCAAGTAGGTTTTCATATATAAGGAATTTGCTGCATAACAGTCAAAAGTACTGCAAAAGTCACGTAATCTACATATAAAATAGACAGTTTACCATAAAATATGTACAGTAAAATATGTAGGGCTGCAGCTAACAATTAGGGCGATATTAATTAATCAATTTAATTCGTGCAAAAGATGGACAGACTCCAAATATGAAAAATATTGCTGTAAAGAGTAAATTAAATAAACAATAGAGCGTAATATTAAATGATTGATGTTTTTCTCTTGTCATACAATATATATCTTCATATCGCACAGCTCTACTGACAATTATGTCCATTATCGATTAATCTAACGATCATTTTCATGATAAATTGATTAGTTGTTTGGTTGATAAAATGTTTTGTTTTGTCCACAATCCAAAAATATTCAGTTTACTGTCATGGAAGACTTAAGAAATTTTTTTTTAAATGACTCAATTAATCGATTATCAAAATAGTCCAAGATAAATTTAATAATTTAATGGCAACTAATCGATTAATCGACTTGTTGCAGCTCTAAAAATATATTTTATAAACACACAGGTCTGTTAAGAAATACCAAATAAATTGATTTAATTTCCTTTTACTATCTAACAGCAGAAATATGACCATTAACTACCAAAATCTGATCAACTGTCCAAATCAATTCATGTTTTTAAGTAATTTGGTCTTTGAACGCCTCTTTCTGCTATGTTTCTATCTGTGTGTGTGTGTGTGTGTGTGTGTGTGTGTGTGTCGTACCGAGTCCAGCTCCTCAACCTTCTTCTTCAGAACGCCGGACATCATCCTGACGAGTCCCCAATGTTTGAGTTCGCCCGCCTTCTCGTAAAGGTCAGTCAGCAGAGATTGAACCGTGGAGCCTTTACCGTGAAGCTGTGTGTCCCAGTCTTTACCCCTGAAGTAGACAAACACAGTGTAGTTTTATGAGGGTCACGGTACGCAAGTAAAAAGATTCAAATTTTGTGCGCATTTGATTCTTTTACCGAGATATTGACGTCTTTATTCAAACGTGAGTCCTTAAAATGATCAAACATGATAATCTGTTCTCACTGGCAGTTTTGTAGCAATAACATTTTGATGCATTCAGGTGCTATAAGATCCTCTTTTTATATAATATACACACAGGAATGTACAGGAAATAATGATGTCAAAGCTTGTTAGCTGCCAGAATTGGGCTTTGTGTTTCTGTAAAAGTCTTTTAAGTCTCCTTTTAAAACCTACTTTTATCTGAGAGACTTTCTTTTTCTTTTGTCTTTTATTTCTTTTAAATTTTCTCGTTTTATCTTGTGCTGAATGCGTTTTAGCTGCTTTTTAACTGTTTTAGTTTGAGTTTTGAAAGTGCTCCATATATAAATAAAGATTATTATTATCATCATCATTAAAAGACTGATGCTTCTTGTGGTGGTTGGAGGTGTGTAGCTGGGCTGCGTCATGGCAACGGTGGGTTTGTCATAGAAAGCTGGTGTTTTCTTGGCCGATATTGTACGTATTTTAACAAACGCCATCCACAGTTATAACGCCGCTCTTCCAAACGACGTGATCTCACTTGTCTTTGAAGAGGATGTAGAGAATATCAGCCTGGTCCTGGAGACTGTGTGTGTCTTTCAGCAGATGGACCAAAGCCTCGTGGTCGACGTTTCCGCTGGCGTCTCTGGGGATGCCGCACTCTGAGACCGCCACTTCTGGAGCCTGGACGAAGAAGGATGATGAGGATGATGGACAGAGAATCTAGTGAAGGACTGTAGGGTTGTGTCTAGTCTGTAGGGAATGAATGAAAACAAAGAAAACCTACCTGATGCTGTTCAGAGTTTTCTGGGAGGTGCAGCGACTGCTGAGCAGAGCGGAACAACTTGTTCGGCAGGTACATTTGGACATCTGGACGTAAAAAATAAACAAAAACAAAAAGCACTCTGGTGTTAGTGAGTATCTTCAGAGAGTCATCCTCTGTATCGACGTGTTTCGATGATGGATCCACTCACTCTGAATGTCGAGGTCATGAGCAGTTTTCATCAGAGACACCATCTCCTTAGTTTTGTTGGCCAGAGCCTTGAACTTCCCCAACGCCCCCAACTTGCGTTTGGGCTTCTTGGGAGCAGACTGGGCCAACAGGTGGTCCAGGTACTGGGCCAGGTCGTCAGCCTCTGGAGAGGAGGGCAGAATGACAGGCAGTGGAGACAAACGATGGGAAAAAAAAGAGGAAAGACGACAGCAGATGGAGAAAAAAGGCTTGTTGAGTTTAAAAATTTTTCACAAGGTTGTACTCACCTTTATTTTGTGCACACATATCCTTAAAAATTCAGAAAACGCTAGCATTGAACTCAAAAATCTAAATTTCATGAAAAGTGTTAAAATTTCTACAAGTAATTACAGTTTTTGCAGTTTTTAAAGGGTTGTTTAACCCAAAAAAAGCACATTTTTTACTAAATAATATTGAGACATGCAAATAGTTTTAGATTTATTTGGCAAAATTTTGATTTGTTGAATTGCTGCCTTTACATTTTTCAAATAAACACTTTTACATTTGGAAAAACATGCACTTCTTATTTTTTTTGTGTGTGAACAGACCCTTTAAGCTTAATTTCAGTGAAGCTGTGAACCTTACGTCAATGCTTGATCAATCACAATCAAAACTCTTGCAGAATATTGATTTAAGGATCTATTTTAAGGATCTGTGGACACTGATGTTAACATCACACATTCAGTAAATGTCACACAAGCAATTTTAAAACATGCAAATAAGTTAAATTCAACCAAACATGCATTGAAAGCGAGCAAACTACTGCAATGCCGTTTAGGTAAAGATACAACTCACTGCAAACCTGTAAATCTGTAAATGCAGCTCAAGCAATGCAGCTCAAGCAATGCAGCTCAAGCAATGCAGCTCAAGCAAAGCAGCGTTTCTTAACCTTTTCGAACCATGACCCCATTTTTGACACCTTAAACTAAAGCTGTCATGTGAATTTGATGTTTTGTGTTTTATTTTTAACAGCAAAGGAGCTGAAAGTTCATTAACAATTATATATTTTATACCAATTTATTTGTAATTGAAATTTTACTTAAAAAGAAAATAAAAAATGCTGTCCTAAGACGTAAGGCTTCAACTGGTACCAACCAGTTATGATAGCTTGTCACGACTCCCATTTCAACTCAACGTATCTGAATGAAAACTGGTTTCTATGGGTACCAATGAGTCTCCCCTTTACAGACATGCCCACTTTATGCTAATCCCATGTAGTTTTGGGTGAAAACCATGCAGACCCTAAACAGTCTTGGAATTTGATAAATTGGGTTTGACTGGAAAGCTGAGACTCTTGTGGATTCAATGAACCCAACTGTATTCATGTGTGATGATGTTGGTCCCCATAGTAGCCATTTCATTGAGAAAGACCTCACTGTATAGAATGACCTATTGTGACCTCTAGGAACATCACAGCCTCATGAAACTTTACAACCACAAACTAGAGACTGAGGGCATTTGGAGGATGTGTGGCTTTCCTAGGTATACTGACAATAAAGGGGTTTCTGAGCAATTTCCAGAACAGAAGTGCTCGCCATCCAATTGCCAAAAAATGTAATTCTTACAGAAATCTCTGAAATTTTTTGATACCAAATCACAGTATGAATTTTTCTATGGTGTTCCTCAATGTCTTGGTGTTTTAATGTCATATTTTGGAGGGATTTTTGACCATTTTTATCAATTCTCAAGTGGTCAAAAATGGTTACATTTTGCACCAAATCTGTGTAACAAACTGTATCAACCCAAAAATTGCCGCAACAACATATGAGAAACTTATAATTGAGCACAGGAATGGTAATCATATACTTCCATCATAATGTTTTAAGCCCTTATACACTCCAAGCTTTCAAATTTGAATAGGCGTCTAACCAAAACACAATGCTTATTACAGATTTATGACTAGAACAACCTGACACATACACTTCTTCAGAAAGCTCAAACTGATCTTCAGGTTCCCAGCTTTCAGATGATGTAAACCACTTCTATGTGGCCTCTACTGTTGACCTGCTATCTCCCCCTAAAGATCCCCCGTCCCCCCTTAAAAAAAGACAAAAATGGGTCTATGGTAGTAGGGTGGGGAGGAGTGGAGGAGGTTAACATCTGGAGACCGAGAGCATTAAAGAGCAGTACAGAGTGGATGGAAATGAAAGAAAGGTCAGTGATCATGTGACAGGAGTATTAGTTTTATATTATATTTCTGGTGACGTCACTGACAGGTGAGAAATATTACATGATTTATTAATTTTATGGATTTTTAAAAAAGGGTGCCAGGTGAAATAGATCATTCTCAGTGACAATGAAGAAATATGACTACCAAGCAAAAGTGAGGCCTGTTAAATTAACAGTAAGAATGGGAAATGTTAAATGTTAAAATGAAGATTTTCAACAAAATCCACAGATTTTTTTTTTGGCTCAATCACGTCTGTTTTTTTTTCTTTTGAGACATATTTTAACATACAGTATATTACAGGTGAAACAAATGATTTCTGTGTAATTTTGAGTCAATCAGTCGGTTAAATATGGTACCAACAGTATATACAAGTAAAACATAACTACTTTTCCTGTGTATACTTGTATTTACTACTACAGTCTATGGTTATATATGTATTCTGGGAATACATTAACCACTACGGATGAGGAAAACAAACAAGCGCTAACTGGTAGCGTAGCCTCAACATTTAAATTCTTACTTTAATCCGTTTTTTTCCATAGTTGGTGTCACCATTCCTCATCCATTCATCCATCCCTCTGTCTTTTTCTTACCATCGTCACAACGTAACTCATGCACGTATCCATCGCCGTCACTCCCATCATCATCATCATCATCATCACCATCATCATACTCTGCGTCGTGCCGGACCATGCTGCCAGTACCCTTACCGTCCAGGAAGCTGAGGTGAGCCAAACAGGAAGTGGTCAAGAACTCCGACAGCTTTCCCGTCTGGATCCTGGAGAGGAAGAGGAGGAGGAGGAGGAGGAGGAGGAGGATGTACATAGAGGAAGAAAGAGAGGAGAACACCTGAGTGTGAGGTTTTTACATTTTATACTTTCTGAAGTGGTTTTATGTTGTGCATACTAATGATTTTATTCATCTGATTTCAGTTTAGTTGTTTATTTTCACTGTGACAAACAAACAATAAACATCTTATAATCAATAGCAACAGAAAAGTATTTTAACTGCAACGAAATCAAATTCAAAAAATGACTAAATGTTGATTTCTTGGCATGGAAAAGGAGGAAAGATGAAATACAGAAAATGTCAGTCACACAACACAAAGTCATTTTAAGTCCACAACATTCAGTTGAGTTGCTATGACAACAAGTCTGTGATATGTTCTTATTTCTTTTTTTTTCTAATTTCATAAAAATGTGGAGTTCTTGTTAACAAACATTTGCAAAGTCAATTTTTCTTAAAAGTTTGAATCATGTGCATTGTGTACATCTATGTTTACTACTGTCTGTACATTTATTGCCATTTATATTTTATTTTACTACCTATTGCTCTCTTTATTCTACTTTATATTTGCAGTATTATTATTATTATAACTAATAGATGCTGGTGTTGTCTCATCTTTTTCCATTGTGTAGTTGACTGCTTTGTTATTCTGTGTTTATGACAATAAAAACCTTGAACCTGGTAGCTAACAGTCTTCTTCTGCCACCCATCTATAAGTGGAATAGCGTGAAAACCACTGGCAGGACCACCAAAAAAACTTCTCCACACTGTTACCAGAAGTAAAAAACTGTTCAATTATATTTTCTGTACATTTTTGTTTCCCTACATGTCAAAACTTACAGGATATAAAGTGATTCTGGTAATAAATAAAAATCGAATAAATAAATTCAATTAAAACCAGAACCTGCCTTCCAAATCCAACATGTATAATTTGCGCGTGAACATAGAACGTCAACACATATGTGGGACATGACTTTGGCATCTTGAAGGGTAGCTAAGCTAAGCTTACCTTGCTCCTCCGTAGTATCCATCCTGTAACTTCTTCAGTGTAGCCAAGACTGCAGGGTCCACCTCTGAGTGGTCCGCAGCTGAAACACACACACATACATAAAAATGACTAATACATACTGTAAGACCAAGCACAAGAGTGTATTTAATTGTCTTTTTGTGTCAGTGGACTCAACTGGAACCCCCTATCAGAATAAACATGCATGTGTGAACTCACTCAGCATATTCTGTGAAATGGGGAGAGTGATGGTGGGTCGTCCGGTCATCCTCCACCTTGATGCCAGGTAGGCGATTTCTGTCCTCAGCATCTCCACGATCATTTTGTTGTCCAACGCCAGATAGAACTGCTGGTGGTCGATGAACTGGAGGGTTTTTAGGGGGTGAGATTGGAGGAATGACGATGAGAAAACACGTCTTTGTATGGATGCGTTTTCATGACTTGTGAACTTAAAACAACAGCTTTATCTAATTCAAGGGAACATGAACAACAGGTTTTATAGGAGTATGTGGCCTTTTTTGATGTTTTCACATGGTCAACACATTTTTGAGATAAAAACCATATCAAAGATGATTCAAAAATATGTCTAGTTGTCACAGAATATAACTCAAGACCTTAATAAATTCATAATATGCTATGTTAAGAGGATCAAGTGCTTTCCCCCTCCTTTGTTTCTGTTTTCTAACCAACCTGAGGTGTGAATGCGAACACGCTGTTTCTGATGATGTAGAACTTGGAGGTTCCCAGCACTCCTATTCTCCTGTAGGGTCGTCCCGTCAGACCAAGCCTCGGGTTACGACCTGGGACAGAGGATTCGTTTAGATATTAACCTTTTGACCTCACAGTCACAGCTGAACGTGTCTCAATTCTACCTTTTGTCCTCTCATGTGACTCATAATCTGACATTTTCTAAATGGTCTAGAGAGCAAAAGGCTGCATTTTCTCTTATCTGACCCAATTTGGATACGTGAAAAACAACAACAACAACAACAAAAAACAAAAACAAAAACAAATTCAGAAAATTACAGTCATGACATAAGCAAATTTCCTGTCATTCAGCAGGGACAGCTGTCATAAATTTAGCTTCGACACCTTCTAAACCAAGTAGTATTACCCTTCACTGGTATTCAAAGTTAGTAACAGTACAACTCCTTTCAGACATGTACCGTGTTAACATTTCTGTTCAAATGCCTGTCTTGTTCCACACCACAAAAACACTGTAAATGAGCCAATTTAAGTTATTGAGAAGGATCTGATCACAGCAGATCAGTCTATAAAAATGGTTTTCCCCTCAAGTGCTGCAAAGCAAAAGAGGTAAAAAATTAAAAAAAATAAATTAATTAAAAAAAAGCCAAATGTCCAATTTTCAATCATGCTAACTGCATGGATGAAATTATGAATGTCCTGCAGACCACTTCACATATAGCAAAATTAATAATAATATCAACTGACAGTAGAGTTGTGTTGGTCGATTAGTTGGTCGATATGCTCTCGTCCGACTAAATTCTCATTGATCGAATAATCTCCGTGTTACTTTCATAAGGAGAAAAGTGCTACATCAATAGCTTTCCAGGAGTAAACCATTATTTCCCGCGGCGGGAGGGACAGACTAACGAATTACCTGGGAAAACAACGGGGGTGTATTCAAAACACCCCCGTTGTTTTCACAACTTTGAACTCGCCCAACCTAATGGAGACTGCTAGGTCTAACTGTACTCAACGTTTACTGAACGTGCTGAACGTTTACTGAATCTGTGTTTCTCCATAATGACACAGCGAGAACCCCCGCCAGGCCAAAAATATATATTTTTTAATATTTGATATCCGATTGAATATCCATTCATTCGGAAATCGGTAGCGTTTGAGAGTCTCTGTGCAGCGCTGTTCCGGTACGTGAGTCAACGTCTGTGTCGTTGCCGGGGAAACCACTGGTCGCGTAGCTCCGTTAAGGAGTATATTTGCGTAGCGCGTGGGGAAAGAGAGGCAGAGAAGTGACGGTGGATGCGAGCGGGGCAGAGGAAAAGGTTAGTAGTAAGTTGTCAGTCTGGCAGTAAATGTACAGTACAGACTTCAGCGGGTTAGTTAATAAATGCTAAAAAGTCACGTCTGTTGTTTCCCCAAATGCTGGAAAAGTTAGCTCCAAAGTTAGCAACAATGGGTTAGCATAACCTGAAGACACAAAACAGAGAAATACACCAAGATTTTCTTTGGTTGACTACAGCCCTAACTGACAGACATTAGAAAACAGGCAGCAGAATTCTCTATTTAAATAATGAGAAAATTAAGTTAACCGTCCCTAACGCTCATGTTGGTCATTAATTAAGACTTCAACGGCAAAGTAAGTTTAAAAGTCTATCAGTGATGCATCCTGATGATCCTGAAAAAAAGCCATCAGTTTAATAACAGCTGGATGAACCCTGCAATGTTACTTATGTCATATCTGAAAGGTGTTTATGCCCATGATATTGTGGGTGAACTTTTGGTGATGTTTATCTTCTAGAAATAAACTCCATGCTGTCATTTTTCCTTTTGAAAAAAATAAAAATCCCTCAAACAAATTTAAAAAAACAAGCAATTCCTTTTATCCAAAGCTTTTCACACTGGAGCAGCAATAAAAAAAAAAAACAACATCTCCCTCTGAGTTTGTACCGAGTCTGGCGTAGATGTGGCTGAGGACTCTGGAGGGCTGGAGGTGGATGGGATGGATGTCAGCCACAGCCTCCACCTCGATACCGTTCCTCATCAGCAGTCGTTTAATCTCCTCAGTCTCTGCCAGAATGGACACTACAAGAAAACCGATGAAAAACTATTCAGTGAATTTGGACTTCAAACCTCTTGTGGTTGGTGACCGAGAGACACATTTCACCAGGAGTTAATCCAGAATTTTCAACACTAATCAGGGACTGAAACAACATCTCGATCCCTAATCAAACGTCCTGAGAACTCACCTTGTACAACTACATCAGGCTTGGGGATGGTGGAGAAACGTCTGTTAAGAGGGTCAATCTCTCCAGGGGCAAGAAAACCCTGAAAGATGGGACAGAACTTTATAAGTCAGAGCCTCAAAGTCTACAAGAATTGGGTTTGGTGGACCTTAAAGTTAGATTTGTTCTACTTGAACATTTTGAAGCAACATTATGAAATTGATCATATCGTAAGTCAACTGACTATCAGCATTTTTAAAGCAACTTTCAGTATTCTTTAACCATAAAATGGATGTTGCATGTGAGATTATTTAATTATTGAGTCACACATTAAATCATACTCAATTAATAAAAAATACATTTGTTTAAAGGGTCTTTACCAAACTGAAACTAAGAAAAAACAGACAGTGGAGTAGTGAAAACAGTTAATACAAGGGTCCAAAATAAAAAAAAGGAATTTAAAGCCATAAAAAAATGCAAATAATGACGAAAAACTATGACTGATATGGTTGCTTTTAGGGCTGTGCGATATGATGATATAACTATCATTTCATATTGTGCTCTATCCTGTATTTTGTTGTGTTGCAAATCACACTCTACAGCAATATTTTTTGTCCATCTTTTGTGTGGATTACATCAATAAATAACTCTTACTGGCTTTTTACTTGCGAAACTTTTATTGCACTTACAATAACGTAACAAGTGAAGTTGTCGTCAACTTGAGTACTTCACCTGTCTCTCCTCTGCTCCGCTGTGTGCGCAAAACACACACAGAGGGCTCAGCCCCACCCACGCTGAACCACAGAGAGCAGAGGAGAGTAGTGTGACCATAAATGACAGCAAAACGCAGTAGACACTATGTTTATTTATGCCATTTACCTAGTTTATGTGCCCTTGTTTCATTTCAGCTCAGTGTGAAAGTCTCTACTGCGTTTTGCTGTCATTTATGGTCGCGCTACTCTCCTCCGCTCTCTGTGGTTCAGCGTGTGCGGGGCTGAGTCCTCCGCACACAAAGCGCAGCAGAGGAGAGACAGTGAACCAGGTGAAGTACTCGAGTTATCAACAACTACACTTGTTACGTTTCATTAAGTGCCATAAAAGCTTTACGCGTAAAAAGGCAATAAGAGTAATTTATCAATGTAATCTGCGCAAAAGATGGACAGACAACAGGGGGTGGGGGGAACAAAAACAGAACAGAAACTACTTATTCATTGAATTTACAGAAAATGTGCTATATCATGATATGTATCATTATCTGGATATGAAATTACCTATATCAGGATGCAACATTTACAACACTTATTGGGAAATGAATATCTCTATTACTACTCTTATTTTGAAGTGTATTATTAATGTATTAAAATGTGATACATTTTGATTAAAGTGCTCTGAGAATGAGATTATAATATTCTTGGCTCACGTCACTCAGAAGGTTTCCGAGGACGTACAGAGACTGTCCCCATTTCAGAGGTAATTTTCCCATAGGAATCCTCTCCACAGAGTGAGGGTTTTCATACTCCTCCTCCACCTGTTTGTTAACACATAAACAAAAAAAAAACAACGTTAAGGATAAAAATGAGAGTCACAAAACACGGTAGAAACATGTCAATACAACAGAAGATCTCAATGCACCTTATAAAGTAGCGTTAGTAGCATGTTGATTTTATAAAACTTAACCCAAAGCTGTTACCTTTTCTGGAGGGACACTGTAGAGCTCTGGGAACAGTCGTATCCCGTCTTTCTGCTTGATCAGGATGCCTTCCAGAGCCTCCTGGTACTCTTGCACCTGGATGAGTTTGAAAAGGCAAACAGTGATGTTGTGGTCCGATCTTGTTGTGTGTTCGGTCAGTGATTTCTGTTCTCTCATAGTATGTGAATGAACAGGCTCAACTTCAGACGAGGTCCAGTAGGTATGTTCAGTAGGTTCACAGAGATATTTAAGTGCCTCTTCAAAGAGACATAATTCCACTGTTAAACTGGACATCGGAAAACACATTCAGGGGGAAAGTACCTGCTCAGGGCTGTTGGTAAAAATGCCATCCAGTATGAGGTAGGTCCAGAACAGTGGCCACTCACACTCGATGTTCTCAAACAGCTTCAGCTCTGCAGATTCGTAATACAGACGGTTTGGATCCTGGAGAAACAAAGAAGAGAATACAGAGCCAGAATTAAAACACAGAGCTATATTCCTCTGGGCCCTTTCCTTAAATTACTTTAATCTGTGCAGGAGCGTAATATAATAACCTAAATGTGATACTCTATCGATCCCTGCGGGGAACATTCTCTTTTAACCTCTATATGAAGTCTAAAGAGGTCAAAACTCCAGCAACACTTGTAGCACATAGAACATTATTGTTTGACCAATGTGGCTTTTTTTAGCTTGTGGTCTTCATCAGGGACCATGACCCTAAAAATTAGAGGCTTGCTTGGCTGCTGGGAAAAATTCACTAAATTTCCTGTTTCTAAATTCGGATAAAACTGAGATGCTGGTCGTTGGCTCTGCTAGACACAGACACCAGTTTGATCAAGTAACAGTAATGCTTGACAAAGTGCAGCAGCCAAGAATTTTGGTGTTACGTTTGATCCCAGCCTCTTTTTTGATAAGCACATTAAAGTTACTGCACAGTGGGTTGGTTTCTGTCTCAATGAATCTACTACATCTCTCTGACCTTCTGTTTATTTGTTCCACAAGCACATGAGTGTCTGAGCTGTGTGCCCCTATCTCTTCTCTCTACCTATTTTCTCCTCCTGTCCTCTCTTGTCTCTCTGGCATCTCTTGCTGGACCAGCAACCCATCCTGGAGCCGCTCTGCTTCCCTGGCTGTCGGTGCCTCACCTCATGTCTCTCTCTCTCTCTGCATGATGTCTTTATCCTTCTCTCTCCTCTGTGAATAATGTCTTTTCTGGTCTCTTTCTAGTCTTGTCTTGTATGTGAATGGTGTGATGTGAGTCTCCCCCTGTGTGCATGTGCAGTTTGTCCTCCTGCCAGGTCTCCATGGCGATGGAAGTCGTGTGGTTCAGGTCCTATTCTGCTCTGGTGACACCTGAAAGCTGCTTGGTGTACTCTTCATCACATTCTTCATATATACTCTAAATCTATTATAATCCTGTTATTCTGTTCAATGCTGTAATCTGTACAGACAACATCTATTACACACCTGTCCGTCTGGCTAAGAGGTTCAAACAAAAAAGGAGGAAAAAGAGTCACAGATTTCATTTTGGATTTCCTTGAACAGTCCATGATATTGCAGTTGTAGGGTAAAGATATACGTGATCACCAATCTGCACAGCCTCTACTGCTTTTGATGATGAAAACATAAATCAAAGCAACATATAGGCACCATATAATAACGTTTTTGTCCATTACTAATAAGAAAAAATTGTGTGAAAAGGCTTATTTGACAGGTAACATAAGACAGAGACAGATAGAGGTGACATCCACCTTTACACAGGTCGCTTACCTCTTTTGGTGTTTTATGTCCGTCTCTGAGGAACCTGCAGCAGCCATATCGACCCTGAACAGACACAGAGAGGATGTCAGCAGGGACAAAAATACCTTTAACTGGAAAAGATATCTGCACATTATCTGGTACAGTGCTCAGTTGGTTCAGATGATATCTCTAAAAAGGTGCTATGTTGTTGCGATTGGTAATCAAAAACCTGAACGTTGTGAAGTCCCCCAGGGTTCAATTCTGGGGCCTCTATCATTTAATCTGTTTTTGGGCACGAGGCAAAAAACTGCAGTTGCACCTGTTTCCTACAGTGCCCACAGTACACTAGACATGGTCTGGAGACCAACCAGTGCTCCTATACTGGAATACTTTCTCATCCTTTTCAGTCACTTAGTTTGTGGGGATTTAATGGAATACTACATTACTTACTTAAGTTGTAGCATGTGAGCACAATAAAGTAATATTAAAGGTGTTATAACTACATTTTGACACAGGCTCTCAAGACTACTTAATAATTTATATCCTCAAACAAATTTGCAAGTAATCAAATCACTAAAAAGCAACTGACAAACAGTCAACCTGGGGGTTTACAGGGCCCTAGCAGCCTGAGACAGTTGCCTGCTTTTTGTGGTTGTTAATCCAACCTTGCCTTGAGGCCAAATCACTAGAGCAGTAAGATTTCGTGTCATAGATATGCAGACGACAGCCACATTTACTTAGCTCTCTCACTAAATGATATGATCCCTTAGAATCACTATACCAGTGACTGAAATCTTAAAAAAATAATCAAGAGGTTGAGCAATTAAGTAAATAATCCTCTTTTCTTTATTGTTGCTGTCGACAATAAAGTACATGTTTTCCTGCTTTACTGTACATCTCTGCACCTGCAGTTTAGAGATGATCTCCTCCTTGGTCATGTTGACTATTTCAATGTCCTCAACAGCAAAGGCAGGGTAGGTGAGGATGGCCAGGACACCGGCATCCACCTCTTTGGAGATGGATGCTCTGGGTAACATGGAGGTCAGGATGGACTGATGAGGAAGAGGATGAATTAGAATCATAGGATGCTATCAGGACGCTATGCTTTTCAACATCATATATACTGTATGTGTATACCTGGCAGTGCTGTATGTCATCAGCCAGGGCGTGGACCACAGATCCAGGTCCTCCTTTTGCTCCAAACAGGTTGAGTTCATCCAACGCCTCCAGAGCTGCCTGGAGGAAACACAGCATCAGTATACCAAGGTGTGAGGTACATATTATAGAATTAATAAAGTTGATCTTTTTCACAGATTTCCACCAAGAAATACACTGATTGATTTGAGCTGAATTTTGCCCTGGTTATATTCAATTATTTCAAATTAATGAATAAATGAATGAATGAATAAAAAAATACATTCCAGCTTGTTAAAGTGCACTAGAGCCAAACCAAGACACATTTTTTTTAAAAACCAACGCTGATATTAATAACTGACTCATTTGCAGGAACACTCTGATCACATTCACACAGTTACACACATTCACACCTGGAAGCTGCCCAGTACAACCACAGTCTGATCTGCCGCCCACTGATCAGATCCGCTGGGACAGTTAGGGTTAAGGGCTTTGCTCAAGGGCACCTCAGTGGTGGTAATGAGGGAGGGGTGAGTGCTGCTTTTTCACTATTCCCTACCCAGATTTATCCTGCCAGTCCGGGGATTGAACAGATGATCTTCCAGTCACAAGCCCGCTTGTCTGACCTTTACACCACCACTTTGCATTTAACATTTGAATAATACATTTTACTATCAAATCTGTATGTGTATGTGTATATATATTCATAAACATATACATACACACAGACACATACAAAGTGGGGTCCGAAAGTCCGACACCACTAGTCTTTTTGCCTTTGTTTTGAATGAAATACTATTTTTTTTATTACAAATGATGATGTCAGTTTAACAATTTGAGTGAAAAGTTTAATCTTTGAAAAACGTACAAGGATTTCAGAATATCTTTCATATTCGGTATGTTCCCCTTTTTGCTTTAATGACATCATGCACTCAAGCTGGCATGGAGTCCAGTTCAGGTTTTGCAGAAGTTTGTACAAAACCCGATGACCCATGTTATCCCAGCACAATTTGACACTGTTCCAAAGAGCTTCTTGTAATGTCACAGAAAGCTTGGCTTTCTCATTCTTCAAGTGCCCCATAAATGTTCAATGGGGTTGAGCTGAGGTGACTATGGAGGAAAGTCCATCTATTATATATATATATATATATATATATATATATATATATATATATATATATATATATATATATATATATATATATATATATATATATATATATATATATTTATGAACAACAAACTTAAATAAGAAAGAAATTAAATACTTAAAAAACAAAGATATCAGACTTAATTGAGTAAATTACCTGTAAAACGTACATTAAAATGTTTATTTGCATATCTTTCCATAAAAAAATATCTGTGATAAGCCAATATTGGCCTATAATATTGGTCTTGTGATATATCGATAAGTCTTTGGTACTTTGGCAAAGTATGAAAAGAAGTGTAGAGTAAAGTGTGGTGCAGTATGGCAGAATGTGGTAATGTAGTACAATACATAACACAGCACATTTAAATGCACATTAAAACTATTTCATCCAGTGCTGCTGCTTATATATACTGATAACTTCATGTAATAATAAAGCAGGGAACGTTCTGTAGTGGTGCCCATTTCCAAAGTCTTAAATTAACCTGTGTGTGTGTGTGTGTGTGTGTGTGTGTGTGTGTGTGTGTGTGTGTGTGTACTGAGTTGAGTACTGCGAGTACTGTGTTATTTCTGAGTGAGAAGCCATACTTGGAAGACCACAGAGAACCTGATACCTCCTGTACTCTGCCGGCCAAGGACAGCGCTCAGTCAGCCACAGCGAGTGTTATGTGAAAACTTCATAACTTCAATTTTCCACCAGGGATTTTGTTTGACGTTTCCTTTCAAATAAAAGGATCGTATCTTTTTATAGACTGAGACAAAACCCTGCCAAAAAAACCCTACTCAATAACATTAAAATATTCTCATTTCGCTTTTAAAAAAACAAAAAAAAAAAACGCCTTTTTACTTCAAAAGAGATTTAAAAGGATTTTATCAGACTACAGGATTATATTTATCTATAACGACAAAAGGGAGCTCTGATGCTACTGTGTACACCTTCAACAGCAAAATGAAGTCCTCCCATCTGATCCCGAGTCAGTTTGGACAGTCTGGGTCGTCTAAATGTCAGTGTAAAGGCCGTCGGAGTGACTAGACACCTTCGACCGTGCCAGCGATATTTACTGGAGCACCTGTTCTGCCTCTGCGTAGGGAGTCAGGCTGGTTTCTCCTTCCTGTTCACCCTCTGCTATCCTCACTCCAATAGGACGAGGGAGGACCAGCGAGACCTGTTGATATACATTGTATGCTTGCATGTGTGTGTGTGTGTATTAACCTTGGCTGTGCCTATAGAGCTGGCGTTAATCTCAGTGATGCCCTGATTGGTTTTGTCCCCTCTTTCCCACATCCCATAATCCTGCGAGGAACCAGAAAAGAAGAAGACAGCGTTAATATAATATCAATGCTTCCCCAAACACTTCAGAAAACTGAAACACTGTAGGTGTTGATAATGAATGCACACTTACAGCCACTTTGTAAGCTGCCTCAATGTAGAACATGAGATTCTGAACAACGTCCACTTCATCTTGGGTGTAGACAATATGAAGACCTGCACACACACACAGTTAAGACAAAAAAAGGTTTATTATTTATGGAATGAATGTCATAAAAACAAACTTAAAGACAAGGGTTGAGCTGAATACTTGGATGAAACAAGTATTTAGTAGGGATAATGTACTTTTTATGAACATCATCTGAGAAAAATGTGTCAGTATCCGTACTCGTGATAGGCTGGGCAGCCACACACACACAGAGCTCCTCCTTTACACAGAGTCCATACAAGGTTCTCTGCTGCTGCTCCACACAACACAATCTTCCCATTGTCACAGCCGCTCTGTCCGCAGGGATTAACAGCTCTCCACTCTCACTGCTTCTTCTACGCCAGTTATTCATGCATTTTACTTCATATTTCTGTAGCGAACAGCCGTCAGAATTACATCACCCTCCACCTGTCATGACTTCATTCATGTTTCCTCACAGTTAACACCTACAATCTCCCAATAATCCAATCACAATCCCCCCTCGTAAAAAACCAGCGCAGTGTGAAACCGACCTCTGGAAAATCTATTAGTGTGTCTCAGAGCCGCCGGTGTTTTTGGTCAGAGGAGGAGAGATACGCCGGCTTAACCCTCGGCATCGGATGGCGTTGTAAAGTCAGAGTGATTGTAGCCGACTCGTGGAGAATCATAAGCCTTGTCTTTGAAGGAATAATCTGGTGGATGTGTGTATTTCCCAGTTGGAGATTCTCCAGGAGGTGCTGGTCTTGGCAGAGCTAAGACGGACTCTGCAAACCTGACTGATCAACCGTACCATGAGTACCTGGTGTATATATTGTAAATAATCACTATCACTGAATAAATACAAACATTGCTATTTAATTTTGATTTCCTGGTTTGTTTTGTGGGGATCTGCAGTAAAACCCGAAACAGATTTTTGGTTTGTCTTTCTTTTATGTTGGTGAAACTGGAGTGAACTGAACTAACTGTGGGCCGAGTTACACACTCACACTCACCGATATTGCTTTGCTTGCTTGATTTAATAGACCTATTGACAACTGAATTGAGTTGTGGTCTATATGTTTTTGCAGTGCTGGTTTTTGGTGATGTATATTTCCATTTCAGGCTTAAAATACCAACTTCCAGTTTAAGCCCCGCCCATTCAGAGTACAGATACAGATACAGATAATTTAGTTGGTTAAACAGATACAGATACAGATAATAGTGCACTCACTGTGTCACAAAAACACACTTCTTGTCCTCTGCTTTCAACTGAAAACAGTAAATGTGTCTCCGACCATCCTGAACAGGCCAAAAGTCATAGTCTAGTTGACTGGACGCTGTTTTTCTGTGTGTTTTTATTGACACACTGTTGATATTTGGTTTTTAATGTTATTTGTGTTTTTATATTGTCTTAAGATCTTGTTGCCCTTGTATTTTCTCATGCATATGAGAGCCACACTGTTAGAATGATATTGGTTTGGGGTTTTTTCTGATAAATAATACAGTATTTGTGGGTTTCCTCTTGAAATAAATACTTACATTATTTGACAAACCACTGATTTTTTGAAAAAGTAGTACTGTTAATAATACAACCTGTCAGTTCTTTCAGACTTAAATCAGTAAAGTGGATTCTAGTTAAAAGAAGTTTGAGGAAAATGCTCATACTTGACAATGTCTGTCAACTAATTTGTTCTTTGACTAAGACAGAAATGTTCAGAGTTTTCATTCATTAAAACTGACGACAAATATGAAGGATATGACTAAAACTCTTGACTTTTGATCTCAGGACTAAGACTGAGACTAAATTTAACAACTGCTGACAAAATGAACACTAGCCAAAACACATTTATTATGTAGCTGAATGTAAATCAAATTGGGGAGTGTAATCACTTGAAATTCTGTAACCAATTTATCTTCCACAATACTGGAAATCTCCTTTATCATTTCAAAAATTTTACATGAAGCAAGACACTCAAAGGACTCACATAAAATTGACTAAAATGATCCTCCTACCCATCTAAAACACCTGCAGTTTCCCAGTAAATAACCAATGAGCAGGTTTTGTTCCCCTTGATTCTTTAAAAAGCGCCTCAAGATTTAAAATGCATCTTTGTTGCATATTTAAAATTTCCGTCATACCAGATGCAGTCATCTGAGCGAGGAAGAGCAGGAACAGTGAGGTGGCGTCGACCTGTAGGTGACCCCACTGGTCGTCTCCAACAATAGGTGCGCAGGTCTTGGTGTTGTACTTGGCGTGGAGCGAGTCCGAGGTGCTTTTGCTGTATTTAAACTTCTCCACTTTATCCAGCTGTGGGTGGAGAGATCAGAGAGACTTTTCAAAAGGACTTTAAAACAATGAACCTAACAAGATCTAACCAAACAATAAAGTATTCAACAAAGGAAATCACAAGAAAACAAATACAACTTAGCATTTTATATGAAGATAACACAAGCATAAAAATATAAAAAATACATATTAAATATGTCTTGTACCTAATTTTATACACATTTTGCCTGAATTATTTGGAGTCTTCGGAAAATTTGGGATCTTCACTAGAATTTAAAATAAAGTTTTGTGGGTTTGAACAATGTTTGGCTGAACAGCATGAGTTTATAATGACGGATGTGAGATTAATGCAACACAAAGCTTATAATATGACATTTAAAAGGTAACCAAGTTTGAACCAGACCAAAACTAAAAGCCTGGCAGGTTAGCAGAACCCTACTCTCCAAGTAAGAACTGATATCAGTAAGATTTATCTGAGGCTTAAACAACCCATCAGCTGGGCTTAACCTCTACTTTATTCACTGCTGGGACTTAATCCAACTCCTGTGTTTACTTCTCATCCTGCCCTTTGTGTGTTTATGTGAGTGTAAGAGAAAGAAAGAGGGTGGAAAGAGGACAGATGGTGAGAGACTTACAGCTCAAAGAGAGAAAGGTTGGTAAGTGTAGCAGGAGGGGACCAGGAAATAATTTTGAGACAACGTACCTGCCTCATAATACACTGAAGGATTCCTCTCATTAGCTTTACCACACTCTGAAAAGAGAGAGAGAGAGAGAGAGAGATGGTTGAATGTCAACATTTTCAACACACTGCTCCTAATAGTCCAGGAGGAGAAACATGAGTCTGAACCAAATGGGGCATTTCATCAGCACACACACACACACAAACACATACCTGCTCCAGCTCGTAGGCCTTGGCCTTGTCTTCATCCCTGTCTGCGTTCTTCCTGTAGGCCAGGCTGAGGGCCCACACAGACACGATGGCGTAAACATTGTCTCTGACCCAGGCATCTGGCTGATCGCCGCTGGCTGGCAGAAGACCCGTTACTGGATCCTGATCAAAGGTCACAGGTCAGTCATTAGCAGAATCCAATGGGACACATTAGACAGTGTAAATTAGAGGTAAACTTCAGTGCATAATAATTTTTTGTTGGCTGTGCAGCTCAGAGGATAACGGAAATTAGGGCTGATTATTTAAGATTTTTAAGCACCAATCAAAATCAAATTTGGGGTAAAAGAACATTTCAGTCATTATTTATTAATAGTTTAGTACGCAACAGCTCCATCAGGACTGTGTGGATGCAGTTTGAGTCAGTGGCCGGTCATAACAAAAGCAAACATCGAACATCTGTCATCACATTTTGCTTCAAGTGTTGCTCAACTCTGATTGGTGCATGTACGTATGTGACATCATCTTTTTCCAGCTGGGGCTTGCCAACTTCAAACAACAGAGAAGAGGTCAGACAGAAATCTCTCAAGTGAATAACCAATCTACTCAAACTTTGGCAGAAAATGTGTTCATGTAAGAAAAAAGAAAAAAGCTTATTGAGAATCAAGTTTTCAGGGCCTTTTATTTCAAATCTAAATAAAATCTGATTAAATGGACACATTTCTTAGTGCATTTTCTCCCCATTTTTCTATTGATTTTGTGTTACATGAAGCATATTTCGACCAACAGAGGACCAACATATGCCATATGTGCCAACATCTGTGATGACACCGCATACTGAAACTGAAAATGATGAGCTTTAAGTACAATAAGTTGAACGCTAGGCTAACTCTGCTAGGATTTGTAAATGCATTGTCCTTTGATCCACTGATAGTGAAGCTGCACTAGCAGCTGCTATCTATCTTCTCATTTCACATCAGGTCAGTGAAGACTCATTCGCTTGGTATCAAGCTAGATCACTGCTGCTGCAAAGAACAGGGTCCTTATCTAATTTAGTTAAATTTTCTAGAAAAAAAACATTGCCCATAATAAACCCTGTTTCTTCCTGTTGTAAAGAGGATGTTGCTGTGATACCAGCAATATTCAGAGCTGAAGCAATGCAGTTAGAGCTAGTGAACCAGAACAATGATTCATCATTATATACAATTACAGATATATCCTGGCTATACCTGTGCCTAAAAAGCCATTAAATATTCATTTTTTTCTGATGTTTATAAGTTATAAATGAATTGACAGCTAACAGACACCATAGCAGTCAGCTCTTTCGACATCAAGTTAGGTTTCATCACTGATAGAAATAGAAATGCCACACAAAGTGGTTCCTGGTGAAGTTGCACAAGCAAGAGAGTTGACATGTAAGACCATGTCAAGGCTCCAGTCTTAACCTCTTTCTGTAAGAGTATAGAAGTCCATTCTTAGTTAGTAGTAATCTGTGCTGAAGGTCTACAGATTGCAGCAGCTCTCTGCCTCAGACATATTTTACCGTCAAACCAAACAGATTTACTGCTAGTACATTTATCATTCTCAATCAAATGTATTATTGATGACACTCGGGCTGCAGCTGCAGCAAGTGGCTGCTTTCAGTGAGAAGACTTGCTGATTAGTGCAGTGATCCATCTGAGCAGTGAGCTGTATTCAACTGCAGGCTGGCCAGCAGCCATTTGAGGCTGATTCATCGCTGAACACTCAGTTTGTCAATCAATCAATCAATAATGTTTCATATAATGTACAATCACAGTGAAATATAATCCCACCAGTTCCTTCAATTTGTGCATTAAAAAGAGTTGAATAGAGTAGGGGAGGGGGGTATCCTCAATGATTCTCCTAGCTTTATTCTTGCAGCACTTGGTGTTAATATCCTTATTGTACGTTCAGCCAAACGAACCACACTTTGCAGGTCCTTGCGGTCCTGTTCGGTGCTGTTTCCATACCAGGCAGTGATGTTCTCCATCAGGACACTCTTGATGGTGCAGGAGTAGAAATTCCTTCAATTTCTTCAAGCTTCTGAGGTGAAACAGTCTCTGCTTTGCCTTTCTCACCACTGAGTCAGCATGTAGCACCCAGGTCAGGCCCTCGGTGATGTGGACACCAAGGTACTTGAAGCTGGCCATCCTCTCCACCAAGGACTCGTTGATATTAAACTCCAAAGTCCACTCTCAGGAGTAGTTTGTTGTCCTAACACCAGTGGGTCAGGTCCTATACTTCCTTCACGTAGGCCTTTTCATTGTTATCTGTCATCAGGCCCACCACAGCTGTATCATCAGCAAACTTGATGATGATGTTGGAGTCGAAAGTGGCTACACAGTCATGTGCGTACAGGGAGTATAGCAGGGGGCTCAAAACGCAGCCCTGGGGTGCTCCAGTGTTTACGATTAGGGTAGAAGAGGTGTGTCAACCTACCCTCACCACCTGGGGTCTGAAGGAAGTTAAGGATCCACATGCACAGTGAGGTGTTTAATCCCAGGTCCTTGAGCTTTGTGACGAACCTGGAGGGAACTATGGTGTTAAATGCTGAACTGTAGTCAATGAACAGTAATCTCACATAGCTCCCTTTCTTGTCCAGGTGAGATATGGTGGTGTGGAGGATGTATGCTGTGGCATCTTCAGTTGATTGGTTGGGATGGTAGGCAAACTGCAGTGGGTCCAGTGTGCTGGGTAGTGAGGAGCAGATGTAATCCTTGACCAGCTGTTCAAAGCACTTCATCATGACAGAGGTGAGTTCCACTAGGCGGTAATCATTCAGACAGGCTGGTCTTGTTTTCATGGGCACAGGAATGATAGTGGACTTCTTGAAGCACGAGGGTATGACAGACTGAGCCAGGGAGAGGTTGAATAACACTGGCGCTAGTTGGTCAGCAGATAGTTGGAGGACCCTCACACTGATACCGTTTGGTCCTGCTGCTTTCTTGGTGTTCACACACTTGAAAGCTGTCCTGACCTCATGCTCAGAAAGGGTGATAGCTGTCATAATTCTTAGACCATGCCATATGCTTCTGGGATTGCCCTTCTGGAATTGCTGTTCCACTTTCTTCCCGTAGTCCCTTCTTGCCTCCTTGCTCTTCTTACGTTGTAGGCTGCTGTTTTATAATTGTCCATGTTTCCAGACTGCAGCCCTGATTTGTAGGCCTGGATGGTTCTGGTAATCCATGGTTTCTGGTTGTGGAATGATTTAACTGTAGTTTTGGGTAGAGTTGCTTCTGTAAATCCACCACAGACTCACTGAATCCATTAATGTCATCGGTGACATTGAAGGTGGTGTCCTGGAACGTGCTCCAGACTGGGTCATGTAGTACAGACTGTAGGGTGGCCTCTGATTGGCGGCCACTGGGGTCATGCATCATAGTTTGTTTACATACTTTAACCTCAGCAAGATGGCCATATGATTGCTCTTCCTGAACGCGGGTAGTGATTCTGCTCTGTAGCCATTTTTGAACAGCGTGTATCAGTGATCCAGAGTTTATTCCCCTAGTGGCACAGTCAATATGTTGATGGAAGTCAGGCATAACCTTCTTAAGGTTAGCCTGATTGAAGTCCCCAGCAACAACGAGCACAGCATCAGGATTACCGGTCTGTGAGCAGTTCAAGTCTTTGCAAAGATCCAACATGGCAGCCTCTGTACTCCCCTGTGGTGGGATGTAGACCACTGATGTATATTTCTTCAGTAGAAAGTGTGGTCTGTATGTTATTGACAATAACTCCAGATCAGGTGAGCAGGAACGGGATAGCACTTTAATATTCCCACTGTCACACCAATCTTTCTTGCCAGAGTCCTCCGTTCTGTCTGATCGGTATACAGAAAAAGAGTCACTTGGTTGAATGGTGCTGTCCGTTATTCCAGGACTTAGCCAAGTTTCGGGGAAACAAAGGACATTACAGTTCCTGATATCCAGTTAGAAACTGATGCAGGCACGGAGGTCATCCAGTTTATTATCCATTGGCTAGCAGGATGTTTGGCAGAGAAGATCCATGTGACCGGGATCTGAGCCAGTGTTTAATCCCTCCAAGTTTACCTCGGTGTTTCCTCCGATGCTGAGGTGGATGCAGAGATGGTCTTACATGTCTATGTGGTCACGATCGTAGCTAGTGTTTATCCCCTCCATCTTTTCCTAGGTGTTTACTCCAATGTTTACATTTGAAAACCTCGACTGTCCAGGTAGCACAGTCAACAAGTGGAGAGGTTACAAAGTGGTGAGTTGACCATTTCCCTATCCCAATTGGTGACTTGTACTCATATGTTATAATTGTCTAATATTATTCACAAAAAGTACAACTAATATTGTAAAAATTAACGTAAGGAGCATAAATGTGCATGAATTTAGCAGAGTTAATGGAAAAGCGACTGGATAGGTCCGCAATTTCTAGAACATGTCTGCTTCCATAATTCATCTGCAGTGTTTTGTAGTTTCTATAAAACTGCAGAGGAAGAAGTGAGATCCCAAACCTCTGGTCTGTCAGTGTCAGTTATACGCTGGAGTGTCTGTGTGTCTGTGTGAGTGTGTGTGTCCGTGTCACAAGTTTCAGTTATATGCAGAGGGATGCCAACGTGAAACTGTAGTGGGGCAAATTAAACTGTGGCAAAGTTTAATGGGAAACCCTGTGTGACTTGAATTTGGATTTTATCTACCTGGGTGGGCCACCCAAATAGAGCCTGTGTATGAGAAACGCTGACTATTATCGATGTCTGTGGAGCTGCTACTATTTTGACAATTGATTAATCCTTAAAGTCATTTTATTTAGCAAAAATGCTGACATATGATGGTTTCAGGTTCTCAGATCTGATGCTTTTCCACATCTTATTGTATATGTTTGAGTTTTGATATGACAAATAAGACATTTGATGACCCAAGGAAATTGTGACGGGCGTTTTTCAAAGTTTTTTGACATTTTATAGACCACAACAATGAATTGAAAAAATAATCGGAATTAATTGTTGTTGAATAACAATTTAATAATTGTTGATGAAAATAATCGTTAGTTGCTTGCAGCTCTAGATGTCTGCAGTTTCTGACTACTGTTACAACCTGCAGTGGATCAAAAACTGGAGAGAAGAAACTCCTCAGCTTCCACCTGAAACCAGTTTAGTCTTTTAAACTGATCACATGCAGAAACCTACGTCAGGTCACGTGGGAAAAAGTTTTTAGAAGGGCTTGGGAAATTGGCATTTTGACAGTAAAGCATATGTACTTCGACCAAAATCTGAATTTTCACACAATACATATGGAACACTAATGTGAAGCTACAGAATGATATAAAAACCTCAAAAACTTACTTTAAGTAAAAGTACAAATACAGCAATGTAAAAAATACTCAATTACAAGTAAAAATCCTGCATGACAAAATCCTACTTAAGTAAAAGTACACAAGTATTAGCATGAAAATGTACTTAAAGTATTAAAATAATAGTACTCAATTTGTCCCTCAGACTGACATTATATATACTGTTATATATATTGTAGCTGCTGGAGGTGGAGCTAGTTTGAACTACTTCATGTACAGTTAGCTAACTTAGTTTAGTCCAGTGGTTCCCAATCTAGCGTTTGGGCCCCTCCAAAGGGTCACCAGATAAATCTGAGGGGTCGTGAGATGATTAATGGGAGAGGAAAGAAAGAAAAACAAAGTTCTGATACACAAATCTGTTTTCAGTTTTTAGACTTTTTCTCTAATATTTTGATTTTTAGTGAAATATTGGATCATTTGAACATTTATTGAAATGAAAGCATGTGAGAAGTTTAGAGGGAAAAATTACTATTTGGTGGAGCTGTTAACAACTCATAGACATCTGAAATGTGACCCCGACTACACACTGCTTTTTGTAAGATGTCAAAAGCCAAAAAGGTTGGAAACCACTGGTTTAATTTTTAACTAAATGTTGTATTTTAAAAGGTTGTTATATTATCCATTGTGTCAAATCTTCATCTAGAAAGTAACTAAAGCTGTCAGATAAATGTAGTGGAGTAGAAAGTACAATATTTCCCTCTGAAATGTAGTGGAGTGGAAGTAGAAAGTAGGAAATACAAAAAAAAGGAAATACTCAAAGTACCTCAAAATTGTACTTAAGTACAGTACTTGAGTTAATGTACTTAGTCACTTTCCATCACTGGGATTCATTGCATTAAATGAAGACACACACTTACACACACACACGCAATGAGAGTCTGTAATTACATGTGTATGCGTGTTATTTGAAAGAGAGCTGATGCCTTGTGCAACAACAATATTCTTCACCTCATTTACTGCTGCATGCATGACACATTTTGGTTTTCCCACTGGACTAATGTTAGCAAACCTGCCTGCAGACATGCAAACAGCGACTGTTTCCGTTGACAAACTGCCTTTTTTAAACTGTTAAGTTAATTAAACAGGTGTGAAGATACCAAAAGGTCATATTTAAACACTCACTTGGTGCCGCAGGATAGTTTGCTGCACTATCCGGGCATAGTTGTCCAATTTAACGCCGGAGTTGCTCCTGCTTCTCATGGTGACGAGTCAACGGTTCAATTCAAGTATTCAAGGACACAAACTAACTAAATCCTCGACTGTAATGTCATTTTTCGGTGTTCTTTTTCGAAAGTCCGGCAGGCCGAAAGAAGAAACACAGCTTTCACAGAGAACCAGGAAAGCTGCTGCCTAGCTGTCAACAGCGGCAAGCAACGAAAGTCCAGCAAGTGTAACTTGAAGCTGCGGTACGCGATAATTTTTTTCCTAGGATGGCGAAGTCGTGGCCCGCCTCCTTCTACTTGTGATTGGCTTACCTGCCCTAACTCTAACCAATCTCATTCGTCATGCCTAAACCTAACCAACCCAACCAACGAAGGCGATGAGTACTAGCCAATCATAGGCAGAGGTGGGCGGGGCATGTGTTCGCCATCCTAGGAAAAATATCGGCAGTAAGGTAGTTACAGGAGGCCGGCTCAAACCGGATGTTAGGAGAGGTTAACTTCAAAATAAAAGAACGTCAGACAAGAAGCATAAGTCTCCTGGTAATTTACTTTTCTAGGAATATGGAAACTAGAGTGTAGTTTATTCATTTATTTACTGGTTTATTAGGGCCTGAGCTCCAAAGGGATGAAGACCCTATTGTATTTCATGTGTTAGTTTCTTTGTTTCTTCTTTATTATTCCGCCACTCCAACCCTTAATTTGACCCCCTAAACATACTCAAAAACTCACTAAATTTGGCACGCACATCACGTCTGGTGAAAAATTTGATAAACCCCAAAGTGCCTAAATGTGCTCCAGAGCGCCACCTATGTATCTAATATGGCCGCCACAGCCCGTAGGAATGTCGTAGAGAGATTGAACCAAAACTCAATTATTCGTCTCAAGACCTACAAATGATATGCTGACACCCCTGACCTAAATTCAACAGGAAGTCCGCAATATGCCCATGAATGGAGCTCATTGAGTGAGAGTGACAGTTTAGTGATAAAGTGCTGCAGAAAAATAAAATCAAAACTAAAATTTGTAGCTCTGTACTGCAGTTTTTCCTTTATTAAGGCCTGAGCACTTAGCGGTTCGCTCACACTCTCCCTTCAAATATATGAGTATTTTTCTGTGTCCAGCTGCACTTACTTATTGTCTCTACACACCTGACAGTACACATTTCAATCAAACTTTGAACAGGTCATGTGGGTTAAAAGTCTTTATTTTTCTAAAAAAAAATAAACTTGATGAAAATTAGGAAATTAATTTGTTTTACACACAAACTCATCAAAAGTTTTCAAATTATTAATTGAAATTACAGTGAATGGGCCCAAAACTTGCATAATTTTGATGACACAGGGGTGAGCAAGACAGACATGTCTCAACCTGCAGAAAATTCTCATCCTCGCACTGTTGAGATTTGATGTTTCGCCATGACAGAGGAAATTGCTATAATTTTATTGTACATGCTCCAGATTGCACCAAACTTCACATGTTTGTAAAGTCAGATCTGTCAGCCCAGGTCTGGAGACATCTACATGCCCGTGGCAGAAGCCCTTGGACTGCACCGCGCCCCGACGTGCGCAAGGGTGTGAGGGCCCGTTCAACGCTGCTTGCAGCTTTAATTTATAACTTAAATTACACATCATGAGTTTTTAAAGGTGCAATATACAACATTCAGCCCCGCCAGATGTCAGCAAACAACTATTTGCCTATTGTAGTAATTATTTGGAGTAATGGCGAACTGAGCAGAGAATGAAGTCACACTCCTTCTGTCTGTATTGTTATCCGAGCTTTTCAGTTCTTATTTTGAAAGCCGGTCCAGCTGCATGTGCATGTAAGAGCATTCCCATATTACAGCTAAACAGTACATTAAAATATGTTTCTGAAAACGCCAAGGCCCCTGTGCAGGGATCCCCGGGAGTGCCCCCTCGAGCCTTACAGGCTCTCGTCCATATCTGCAGCGGCTCAGTGCGTCTCTATAACACACGCTGCGTTTACTTTGAAAATCCCTGGTTTAGTTCCACCACCTCCGTTTCTTTCTTTTTTTTTTAACATAGTTTTATCTCCAAAGTGTGTAAAAGAAGTTATGAATTATGTTCATTATTTATTCTATTTGTTTATTTATTTAGTATAGCTCTCCTTAAATTGAGCTGCGGCCAACACGCTTCAAAACGCGTAACTTTTACTTTGAATGCGAGCTGTCTCTGTTTCTCGACTTCCTGTTTCAATTTTCTTTGTACAAGTTGGATAATGGAACAAGCAGACACTTAAATCTGGAAATACCCCGAAAAATTGTGTTTTTCATTATATAATGTGAACAACTGCAAATTAATTATACTTCATGCACGGACCATACAACTATATAACACATTTTACCCAAAACAATTTATACCTGGCACAGTAGGCCGAGAAGTCTAAGAAAACAGCTGTGGGACCAACATGTAGAAATATATCCATTTACTGCACGTAATTTCTATAAACATATTTTTAAATTTTACTCTCACTGAAGTATTTGATTCATCTAGAGTGCCTACTGTGGCAATAAATATTTTACTTTGAAATTTATAACCGGACATGCTATTCTTTGTTATAAATAACTTGACAGTAGTTTAACCTACTGTATGAAGTTTGCACAGTATGGCAGAATCATCAGTTAAGGATGAAAGTAATACATCTAAATCGTACATTGTTAATACACAAATAGAAAATAGGGAAAGGCTTTTAAAATGGCATGAAACGAGCAGAAATACTTCAACAAATGCTGTTAAATACAACCAGGAAGCAAACTTAGGCAAAAAAAACATTAGAAATCATCCGGACACCATCATTTAAAGCGTATTTGCTGTTTTATCAGAACAACATCAAGTGTTGTGGTTAAGTATTCAAGGTAGGAAGTGACTGAAAACATTCTAATAGTATTTTATACTATTTCTATATTGTGTCTCTCTCTGTGGTGAGCAGAAAGTAAGATGTTTTCGGCGCCCTCTAGCGAAATCAGGTTGCCCCTAAAATCTAAAAGTAAAAATACTGTTGTCTAAAAATACTCCATTACAAGTAAAAGCCCTGAATTCAAAAGGTTACATAAGTACAGAAATCAGAAAAATGTACTTAAAGTATCAAAAGTAAAAGTACTCATTATGCAGGCTTGCTTCTTTTAGAGTGTTATATTATCATAGTATATTATATTGTTTGTTTATATCACTAACAAATACATTTAAGAGCTTTTTTATGCTGTAGTTCATCAATGTGGAGCCAATTTAGATACTTTTGGTAATACTACTACATTATAATATAAGTGTGTGATGTTTTATATAACAATAATAATAATAATAATAATAATAATAATGAGAAGACAAAGAAAGAGGAGGAGAAGAAGAATACCCTTAATTTATATAGTACATTTCACAGAAAGTGCATAACAAATAACAAAGAAAGAGAAGAAAAGAGCGGGCAATTTAAACAACAGTTAGAATATTAAAGTAATATTTTACATAAAATCTTCATCTGAAAAGTAAGTAAAAAGTACAATATTTACAATATAAGTACAAAGTAGCATAAAATGGAAATACTCAAGTAAAGTACAAGTACCTTAAATTTATACTTAGGTACAGTACTTGAGTAAATGTATTTAGTTACATGTCATCACTGCCCTCGTTTAGGTGTTTCAGGAGTCCTTGTTCATCATGTGTGCTTTTGATAAAATCGAAAAGACTACAAGAAATCCCAGAATGCTTCCTGCGTCGAATGTGTCCCTCTTTTAAAAATGTCCGCGTGAGGAACGTTGCCTGACCGTTATATAGCTGCATTTTACCTTAACTGTTGTCAAAATCATCGATGTTCCCTCGTGTTAAACCAGATTAAATACAACAAAAGCAAGTTTTCAAAATATTTTTATCAAGTTTTCCTCTTAACTAAGCTGTAAAAAAAAACCAAAACAGCCGTTGGTCGTTTAAAAAAAAAAAACAGCCGTTGGCCGACTTCACCGGAGGGACTGTTGACGGTGTAACACCAGACTTGAGAAGAAGAAGGAGCCGATCATCTTTTCTCTTCAGTGTAAATTTGTTTTTTAGCTACAGTCTCCGTTAAATCATCTACATTTTATCCAACGTAAATGAGTTGCAGAGGAGACAGTGATGATGACAGCTGCAGTAAACGGAGAGTCGCGTACGTTTTTAGCCCGGAGTACATCGACACCTGCGACTCTTTATCCAAAGTACCAAATCGGGTGAGTTGGATTGAATGAGGAGCATTTATTTACCGGCTTTGTTTGCTGTAACATACTTCATTGTTTAGACTACATTTCAATCAGTGGTTTTGTATTTTTACTACATTTCCAGGCGAGTATGGTCCACTCACTGATAGAGGCGTATGGACTGCTCAAACATATGAGGTAAGTTTAGTGTTATTAAGCTAATATTAGTTTCTCCCATTAAAGAATAGGCTCACAGTTTTTCAAGTATGTTTTAAAACAACAGTCAGGCACCCAAATGAACACTGAAAGAGGTTTTCATCGCTGTAATCATTCCTCCTGTTCATACTGGATATTAAAAGATCCGCTTTAAATGTGCTTTCAATGTAAGTGATGGAGGCTAAAATCCACATTTTGTGCAAAAATGCATTTAAAAGTTGATGTGAAGCTTATATGAGGCTTCAGCAGTCTGAGTTAGTCATATCAAGTGGATATCTGACACATTTACAGTCTTTTTAGCATCAAATTCCCTCTTTGTGTTTCCTTGTTGAGTTGCGGTGGAAGTAGAGTAACAAAATGAGGGACTTTGGCACTAAAAAGACTGTAACGTTGAAAGATATCTACTTGATTTGACTCATTTGGATGACTGAAGCTTCATATTAGCTTCAAACAAACTTTTAAATACATTTTTGCACAGAAGGAGGACTGTAGATTTTGTCCCCCATTGTTTACATTGTAAGTGCATTATGAAGGGATCTTCTAATGGTCAGTATGAACAGGAGGAATGATTACGGCAAGAAAAACCTATTTCAATGTTCAATTGTGCACTTGACTGTTGCTTTAGGACAGGCTTGAAAAACTGTGAACCTGTCCTTTAAAATATATTTTAGGGAGCAGTAGTTTACCTCCCACTTTTTCAAATAAGGATGTATGTAGACATAAATCACTTTCAGTCACATATAATCACATACTGTGCATGTATTCCACTGGACAAAGCTAAACTTAGCTTCACTATATTGAACTGTACAGTATACAAGTTGTCGAGAAAATGATTAATTGTTATTTATCTAAATTTAAGACCAGAAAGGGTATTAATTACAGTTAAAGATTCCCTCTGAGTCTTGAATATGGTCTAAGGTGTCTTTTATATATAGTTTTTCTTGATGTGCTGGTTTTCTTCCATCAGTTTCTAGTGATAAGTCTTCTTTTGATTCACTTGTTTCTAAATCTTCCTGTCAGTTGTTTTTCATAATTATTTTCAGGTGATGTTGGTTTTCTATTCAGATTATTTAAATATGTTGCAGTAAATATGCTGTGAAAAGTCTTACATTGAACTTGCAGAAAGCTGTGATCACTCTGTGTACAGCTGTCTGTCTGTTGTATAGTTTGTTTTATTGAGGAAATGTATTATATCACGATAAAAACCCTTGAGATGCATCATCCTTTTTTTTCAAGTGGGGGTCACAAACAAACACTCACAAAACAAATGGAAAGCAGAACAATACAAAACACAATAATACATAACTCAACATTAAAAAGACAAACAAACAAACGATAAAAGAAACAAAAAAAGAACTAACAAAACCAAAGAAGAGTTACAACCTTAGGCTAGACACTCAATCAAAAGAAAAATGATCAATCTATAAAGTAACAGTCAGTAAGAGTATTACTGAAAACAGGACATTTGTTTTAAGATAGAAAACACATTTTAAATAATCCAAATGATGACAGAAAGCGGATATTTACAGATAAATTATTCCAAGCAGAAGGAGCCCGAAAAATCAAAGACTTTTATTTTTGCCAACTTCATGAGAGTAATTTGAAGGAAAAGGAACAGAAAATTGTTTTAATCAATACAAATAGCGAAAATAGATAGTTATTAGATTGAATAGTGTCTTGTAATCCACAGTATTTTGTAGTGTTGTCTAGTGTATTGTATAGTAACAATATAGAGGTTTTACTTTTTACTCTGCAGTGTTATATAGGCTTGTGTTTAATATCCAGTCGGTTGTAATTTATATGTTCCTACTCTGCAGGTTTTTAAAGCCACTTGAGGACAAATAAAGTTAGTTTGAAGTGACTGAATTGGCTTTGAAGGAAGAATTTTATTTGTTATACATTTTTCTGCTTTTTCTGCCTTGATCCAAGTGTCATTTTTGTCTTGATTTAATTCAGTGATCAGGTAAAGCATTTGCTTTGGATATTGTTAAACAGACATTTGTGTTTATTTAAAACGCCTGCCAGTTTTCCATCCCTGATATTGCAACGCAGCATTTGGTTCGGATTATTTATTTTATATGAGCACAGCAGTTTGTGGTAGGTTGCTGTTTACTGCTGGCTTTGTGTGCACTTAGTTGTCTCTGATTTTTTTAAAAATAGGTGTCCCATTAACCACCTGCAGATGTTACATTCACATATTTATTTGGCAGCACAGTGAATAAACCAGTGATGTTACTCTGCTACTGCCTATGCAGCCGTACTTGTGTAAGCAGCTTGTCTTGTACCATTACTGACAAATACACTGATAAAAGAGATCGGAGTAGCAAAGAGGAGCTACACTGAAAAGCTGAAAAACAGGTTTTCAGCTAATCCTGCATCAGTGTGGAGAAGCTCTGCAGGACGTCACCAATACAGGAAACCCCCCTCCTACACTGCAGAGAACCTCCAACTAGCCAAAGACCTGAATGTGTTTTACTGCAAGTTTCACGCCCCTCACCTGTTCCAACTACCTCCTGGCTGCCCACCAGCACTGGCGGCTTGTGAAAAGGATGTGTGGCAGCTCTTTCACAGACAGATCAGGACGACACCAGGCCCAAACGGTGGGTCACCCTCCTGTCTGAAAGTCCCAGTCCCCAAGAAAACCCTCCATCACCAATCTGAATGACTACAGGCCCGTCGCCCTGACGTCTGTAGTCCTGAAGTCCTTGGAGAGGTCAGAGGATGATGCAGTCAACATGGGACTGCGCTCAAAAAGGCTCTGCAGAGGACATGTACTATGTCTGCGCCAGCTCAGGAAATACAACCTGCCTCAGGAGCTGCTGATCCACTTTTACACTGCAGTCTGTTCTCCGCACATCCATCACAGTCTGGTCTGGATCGACTACCAAACAGAGACAGGAACAGACTACAATGGACAGGTCTGCAGAAAAGATTATCGATGCATACCTGTACACCTCCAGGCGCCACAGAACACTGTGCACCAAAAACACCAGACACGGGAACACTTTCTTCCCCCTTAAATCACTGTGTGACACTATAATACCCACTAAACCTACAAATTATATTTATTTATTTTAGTCTAAAATACAAAAATGTGCATAATATTTATCTCAGCACTCTTTACTTCTTTGCAGAATTCGTATCCCGTTTACAGTCAACAGAAACCATTTCACCTGTATAAAGTCATTCATTGTGTTTATTTCTGAAGTACATTATGAGCCACTAAACCGGAGTCAAATTCCTTATACGTGTAAACATATTTGTCCAATAAAGATGATTCTGATTGGTTTCCCCCTTTTGTTTTCTCCAGCATGGTGAAACCTCGTGCTGCTACCATAGAGGAAATGGCCAAGTTCCACACAGACTCCTACCTGGAGCATCTTCACAAGATCAGCCAGGACGGAGACAACGACGACCCTCAGTCAGTCGACTACGGCCTGGGTGAGAAACGCCGGGAATAACTTCTTCCCCCTTCTGGCCAAAACAAGTTAATTCTACCTCTCTGTGATGCTATTTCATTTGCCTGAATATCCTATACTGGATCAAGTTTGCATGTTTTTTACTTTCAGTTTCACAATTGCAAGAACAAGCAAGTGGCTCATTCAGATTTTATTGTTTCTAAACCTTCTTATTTAACATAGAGGGATTTAAATGGACAATTAGGTAGGGAAGACTTTAGGAATCACATGCAGTACGTATTTATTGACACCAGGGGGAGCTATAACACCAAATACAAACGTTACACAGACTGAACAGTGTATCGTTAAGGTTTTTAATCCACTTAGATGTAATTTTACCCCTTTTTAAGAGGAGGCAGATTGCTTTCTCATTGCTCTGAGTTTAAAAATAATGTCAACACAATGACTTTGCCATCACATCATCAGTTTAGTTTGGCCAAGATAGCAACACAATCCAAACTTGACCCCATGAGGGAGGGATGCTGTTAGAAAGATCCCTCCATGGTTTGTTGTTTCTGGATGTCCAGCAGGCTCTTAGCTCAAACTTTCTCCATACTTTAAATTTTCTAACTTTAGACTCATCCGCAAGTTCGCCCCCTTTTTTCTTGTTTTTAATTCCTATCTGTCTCCCCTCGTCTTTCTTTCCTCCGCCCTCCTCCGCCCGTTTCGCTCTTCTTTATGTCCTCGACTCATCCCTCTGTCGCTTCCTCCTTTTGTCTTCTCCACACCTCTCTCTCTGTCTCTCTGGTCCATCCTTCCTTTCTTGTTGCAAAAGCAAAGTGCTCCACCTTTTTCCTGGATACAGACCTTTTTTTTCTCTCTGTCACTTCTGTCCTTTGTCTCTTTAATTTATCTTTTGCCACATTCTATTGTTTGCCATCTATCACTCATTTCTGTCCACCCTTCCTTCTCTCTCGTGTCGTGTCTTTTGTTTCAGCTCTCTGACTCTCCTTTTTTTTTTTTCCAGTTTTTTTTGTTTCCCTTTTTCATTCTTCCATTTCTGCTTTTTCCATTTCATCCCTTTTATTGTATTTTCTGCTTATCTCTCCCCACAGCCCATCAGGGATTTAGTCCCTTTTTTTTGCAAGGGCATTGAGGTCAAAGAAGTGTAGCCAGCATGAAAAAATTTCAAGTTTTCAGACTGTTGCAGTGCAGTTTTTGGCAGTTGAACACTAAAATGTAGAAATAACCACTCACAGATACTATCATTGAGTGTATTTATTGGATTATTATACATCTTAGTGCTGAACTTTTCACTTTTTTAGACAAAATAAGCTATTTTAAGGCAGCATTGTGGGCTTTGGCCTTTTTATAAGGTTTTTTTTTTAAAAATGATTATTTTTCCATGTCTTCTTCCAGGTTATGACTGTCCGGTGGTGGAGGGGATATTTGACTACGCGGCAGCAGTAGGAGGCGCTACACTGACAGGAGCCCAGTGTCTGCTTGACAAGACGTGTGAAGTGGCCATCAACTGGGCAGGAGGGTGGCACCACGCCAAGAAGTAAGTCATCGTTTCACACAGATAAAAGCAGCATAGTCAAACATGTACAACTAATAAGTTAAGTGATGTTATCCATTATACTTTAATACTAATATTGTATTTTAATATCTGAAAGTAGAGAAGATGCTGGAATACAGTTTGACTTTAGTTGTGATGAGCTGGAACACTCTCGTTGTACTTGTGTCGTCATACTAAGTTAAATCATCACCAAGTCCAGTTTATACAACTATAACTTAATAAATGGAGGCTGTGGGGGATAAAGTTAGTCATTTTTAAGTTATCTGTAATCATGAGGAGCTACATAAACTCCTCAGGTAAGCTATCAGTTGCACCGAGTCACCTGATGAGGGCGCTGTTGGTAAAGAATCATTTTTATTTCTCTCTCCCCTCCAGGGACGAGGCGTCAGGTTTCTGTTACGTGAACGACGCTGTGTTGGGAATCCTCAAACTGAGGGAGAAATATGAGAGAGTCCTGTATGTGGACGTCGACCTGCATCACGGAGACGGTACACAAATAAACAAAAAAAGTATCAAAATTAGAGTGAGTTCAGAGGGCAGTCTGGCTCGCAGACAGAGAATATTTGAAATAAGCTTCTGTTTTGATGAAGATATCTCTTAAATTAGTGTGAAATTTAGTGTTTGCTTTCTTCTGTATGGATCCATTATGATTTTTCTGTCCCTGCAGGTGTTGAAGACGCCTTCAGCTTCACCTCCAAAGTCATGACAGTCTCTCTCCACAAGTTTTCTCCTGGATTCTTCCCAGGTCGGACCCTGCAGATGTTTAAGACAAAATATGTTGTGATATGATAACATATATAACATATATTACGGTAGAGTTCAAGATAAGTGTGTGTGTGTGTATAGGTACGGGTGACCTGACAGACACTGGGCTGGGTAAAGGTCGCTGGTACGCCATCAACGTACCGCTGGAGGATGGAATCAAGGATGACAGATACTACCAGGTTTTTACCAGGTAAACACACACACACACACACACAGAAGTATTAGGGAACCCCTGTACAACTCAGAGGCAAGTCTTTTAAAAATTTTTTCCTCACCGATCCCTGAGGAGAAATCCAATTTTCCCTTCCCCTCTCCCGACCACATCCCCTCCGCAGAGGTCAAAGGTCAGGTTCAGCTACAGAGCAGCAGCCTTGGAGCTAGCGGAGTTTCAGCATCTTTCTCAAGGATTCTTCGACAGGGGGATTCCTTCAAACAATGGAGTCTTGAACTTTAACTTCTGTAGCTGAAGGATTTTTCTCCCAGACTGAAAAATGCACACGTGTTGCTTCAACAAGTGCAAATCACAACAGCTCGAAATCTCAGTGTCAGTGTCTGTCAGAAAACCCCGCAAAATACACACCGCAGGTTTATCAGGTTTTCTGAAATTACGTTATAATTTATGGTGATTTTTAAGGTGAATTTGAGTTAAACCTTTGCTGCCATCTTATTGGTTACTGAAACCAGAAAATCTACATATGAGAAAAAGGATAATAAGCCTGTGTAGAGCATGAAAACAGTCAATCAATCATCTCAGCAGAGTGTAATTGGTTGAGACACCTGTCAATCAAGCACTTAAACCAATAACCTCCTGTTTCATACTAAATCTTTTTGATAAAACAACAATTTCCTAAATCAGGACCAAGAAAAACCTTAGAAAAAGTGAAATAGACTGTTGAAATGCTTGTAGAAAAACAAACAAACAAATAATTGATGTAATTTAAAAGTAAGTTGTGAGTTTTCCCAACTAGCGGCTATTACAGATTAATTTATTGATCCAAAATCAAACAATATCCCATAATTTACTTCTAGCTGGACTGATAGAAGAAACACTTTTGACTTGTGACTTCAAGTTGTGATTGGTGGAACTCATAACAGACAAGTGTTCCGTCACTTGTGATTGGCTGAGCCGACTACAGCCAGTGTTCCGTGACTTCTGATTGGTGGAACTGACTATAGACCAGTCTATGTAGAACAGAAACCCCAGCTGGTCAGATTTTAGAAAACATGATAGTGCAATTAGAGCTTAATCGACGAATTGGTGCAACTATTTGATAATCATTTAATTAATTTAGCAATTAAAAAGGCCAAACATCCAGATTTAATGTAAGTATTTGATGCTTTTATGTGTCATATATGATAGTAAATTAAATATCTTTTGATTCTGGGCTGTTGGTCCCTGAGAAATTCTGATTCACTACTTCCAGACATGTTCTAGTCAGTTAATGATAAATAACTGATAGCAGCATAAGCGAACGTAAATGCAAAGCAAACATTCTGACGTCATCGGGGGGGGATGACATGCTTCCTGCTCTCTCTGGTTTTGCAGTGTGATGCAGGAAGTACGGGCACAGTTCAACCCGGAGGCGGTGGTGATGCAGCTGGGTGCCGACACCATGGCGGGCGACCCCATGTGCTCCTTTAACATGACCCCGGTGGGGGTCGGCAAGTGTCTGCAGTATGTCCTGCAGTGGCAGCTACCTACGCTGCTGCTGGGAGGAGGTGTGTATGCTCTGTTTGTGTGTGTGTGTGTGTGTGTGTGTGTGTGTTTATTATTCTAGCTGATGCTGTGTGACTACATACATGTATGTTGATGTGTAAGTGTGTTTGTGCTTTAAATACATCCAATGAGAGGTAGATAATGCAACATATGCTTTGTGTGTGTGTTTGCTTTAAATCTCAGTGATTCACTCACTTGTGCACAATTTCACACACACGCACACACACAGATCCATCATCCACACACACTCACACACACTCACATCGTGCTCTGTTCCAGACCCCTCAGCCCTTGGCCAGATGATAGCTACTAATTATACGACACAATGAAGCCATTTTACTCAACTACAATCCCACCTCTCTTCCTTTCTCTCCCTCCCTCTCTGTCCTACATACTTTCTCTCCGTTATATCCCCCCCCCCCTTTTTTTTTTTTATGTCATTCTCTTGATTCTACTCAAATCCATCCTCTTCACCCTTCACTCGATCTCTTTTCTATTAGTCTTTTTTTTTTATGAGAGAACATTGGTAACTTTTCTGGCTTTATATTTTGTTTTCCTCCAGTTGGTTGTGATGAGTCATTGAGTTTTACTACGTCTACACCTTTTTTCATGTTTTCTCCCCTTGTTTACTGCCTGTCTCTGTACTATCGACTGTCTAATAAACAAAAAAATACCAAAAAACTTTTTTAAAAAAAACACAGCTGAGCCCAATAAACTGTATTTATTTTTTATTACATCAGACTTTGTGATCATAAAATTGTGATTTGATTGATTTACTGATTGGCTCGGTTAACAAGGCCATCAATCAAATCACTTTTTTATACTCATCCGTTGACTGACAACGGAAATAGGAAAACAAAAAGTCAATAAGAGCAAATAAATTGTAACTTAGCTGTATTAAGTTATTAAGGAGAGCCGGAGAGGATAGAACGGAGGATTATCCAGCTGAGTTTGGCAGTGTAACCATGTTTTTTTATTGTGTTTTTGGAGTTGTAATTATGGGAGATTGTCATGAAAAACAACTGAAAATGCGAGTGAGTTTTTAGACATATAGTAAACAGTGTTTTCAGATTCAGACAGCCTTTTTTGAATGTACTCTCAATCCCCTATTTCAGCTGTTAAACCTTTCCTTTTCAGCTCACATCTGTGACTATCACTCGTTAAATTGAAATAAAACATTATCAGACAGATTTAAAACTTTAGTGAAGGACTTCAGAACATTCGGGGTAGTTGGCTTTGCTCAGACACACTTCAGCAGGTTTGGATTTCAGGAACCATTAACATCTTGACATATACGTAGGATGTAACCACAAAATAATGGACCGTGTCTCCCCTTCTCTCTCACCAGGAGGTTATAACCTGGCGAATACGGCTCGTTGCTGGACCTACCTGACGGCAGCAGTGCTGGGAAAGACTCTTTCCTCTGAGATACCAGACCATGAGGTATGACAACACACATATAGCCACAGTCACACACTTTTTACATATTCCCACATGAACACAAACGCGCTCATTCATTGTGCTGGCACACAGAATCACAGACACACACACATAAAAAAACACAAACACACCCCCTTGTGTTCACTGCCTGCTGAGTCACTCCATCTAATCAAAGATGGCTGCCTCCTGCTTCTCAATAAAGGGGTTTGTCTCCAGGTGAGTTAGAGTGTGTGTGTGTGAGAGAGAGAGAGAGAGAGAGAGAGAGGTAGTAGTGTTGACAATTCCCTTCTGTCTGCCTCATTAACACAGGCTCAGGAATAAGCTGAATTTTTATACACCATACAGGAGTAATTAATTATCAAAGAAGAGAGAAAATTGGTTCCATATTGACTCCAACTCTAAAGAAGCAATCCTTGAGTCATTTATTACTCCACATTTTTCGGTGTCAAGTTAATTTTGTTGCTGTTACTAATCAGTGAAATAATTGGGTTTTTAGCGTTTGTTTGGAATTAACTTTCTGTTGCATGAGAGCGTTTCTGCTCTCAGCCACCCGAGTTCAAATCTGATCTTAAAGCTTTCATGAACTCGGCGTCGGTCGAGTCACCGCTTTGTTATATCAGTCAGAGTGTTAGTGTCGGACAGTATGGACCAAATTAATACTGATGTCATTATAATTAAAAATTGGCCAGCTTATTTTGTGAGCTTTGGACTGTATATCACGGCTTTCTTAAGCTAATTGAACATGCTCAGGCGTCATCATGTCACCTAAATACGTAAGTTTGGTCACATGATAACAGGTGGTCGTATATGATATATCATTATCATTATCACAGATTAAGTTTTCAAATCTAAATCTGTAAAAATTAGAAGGAATTTATCCATTCCGCTAAATCAAATGACTTTTTAAAAGATACGTAAAATCAAGAGTAAAAACAGAGCAAAATCTTACAGTTTTTAAAAACTTGTGTAATATTCTTTAGAGTTGTAACGATTAGCTGATCAACAGTAAATTAATCGCCAACTATTTTGATGATCAATTAATTGTTTTCTCGTTCCAGCTTCTCAAATGTGAATATTTTCTGGTTCCTCAAGTCTTCTATGATATTAAACTGATCATCTTTATGTTACGGACTGTTGGTTGTTGGGCTTTGGGGAAACAAGGATTGAAATTATCTGACATTTTTTAGCGAAACAACTAATTGATTAATTGAGAAAATCATTGACAGATCGTTAGTTGCAGCCCTAATATTCTCGTATTTAAGATCTCACATTATGGCAGTTTTTTGATAGAAAGAAACTTATCATCCATTTTGACCTGAGAGCTTAGAACCTTGTTTCTCAGTATGAGAACTATGTTATACAGTTATATAGAGAGACGCAAAGCAATAATAAGTAATTATTGCCAAGTCCAAGATAAAGATTAACACAGACATTTATCTGTGGCACTGATTTGATACTTATACATCCATTGTTTTATTATGAGACTAAGAGAAAACTCATTATCGTAGACATCATACTGTATAAACACCGTAAAATCACTCACCTGGCTGAGATAAGGCCGAACACAAGCTGCAGCACAACTTGATTAAAAGATCTGGATTAATCATCACATATGAATTACTGTCACATGTCTACAGTGTAGTCTGGTTACTGTCAGCGTTTTGTGTATGAACTATGAAATCCAAATTTATGATACAGCTAAATATCATCATCATGAAAGAGTCGCTCCATTTTCTTTCTATGGTTTTTATTACCACACACACACACACACACTTCTGGACATTAACCTGATTATCAAACACAACATGTAATCCTCCGGTTATTGTAAAAATCAGGTCACCGTGAACCATGTAAACACTTAACTGGAACATAATCTGGTTATTCCCAGTAATCAGATAAACATACCTATGTTGAGTTGTGAGAGATTTCAGATTTAACTTGGCGAGGAAAGAAAAAGTCCCCCCGTAATTTATGTTTGTAAAAGCAAAGACGTGTGACTACTCATGCTCATCTTCTCATTATACTAACTGATAAATCAAATAGACCCGACCGCTTTCCAAATAGAAATCAGTCGACCCATCTGCTTTTATACACACACGCACACACACACACACACACACACACACACACACACACACACACACACACAATGAGTCTCTTTCTCCAGCAACTGATTTTTGGACCTTGTCTTGGTCAAATGTAATGAATAGCTGTGAGTGCCTGAGTGTGTGTGTGTGTGTGTGTGTGTGTGTGTGTGTGTGTTCTGACTGTGATGAAGGTACCTCTTGTTTCTCCTTGCCAGTGTCCTATGGCCCTAAATAGCCTTTGACCTCATTAAGAAGCACTCACTGAAAACAAAGCAACTATCAGTGCGGGCAGCTGCCACTGATGATGAAGACGAGGAGACATACACACACACACACACACACACACACACACACACACACACGCTTTTTGTCCGACTTCAGAAATTAAAAATGCAAGAAAACATCTAACTGGCTTTTCCTGACTCCAATATTGGCTTCCAATTTAGTAAGTACTGTAATTTTATTTTAAAAGTATCTGCTTCTAAAGTGGGAGCACTATACAACTCCGGAGCAGTGTGTGTGTGTGTGTGTGTGTGTGTGTGTGTATATGTGTGTAGGACTCTGTCTGTGCCCGTTGTGCTCGATAAGAGGGGCATTTATCCATGATGACCAAGCAAAGCTGAAGTTCCAGCGACAGAGGGAACAAAAACTACCTTTGTGCCCCTCTTAGTGTGTGTGTGTGTGTGTGTGTGTGTGTGTGTGTGTGTGTGTGTGTGTGTCCACCCCTCTGCTGTACTGTAGACAAAACCACAAGAATACACACATTTATTACAGACAGATAACGCCTGTTTTATGACATTATTGTATTTCAATGGTATGAAAAATCACCATTAAAATGGGTGGAACAGCTTGTAAATTATCAGTATAGGAAGTCGCACTAAGTTAAGTGTTTTCATTTATTGGAAAAAACTCGAGTGGAGCTAAAATAAATTTATTTTCATGACGCTGCTGCGATTCAAATGTGTCCTCAACTGATGAATGTCTGTCAAAATGAGATAATAAACAGTCATCATCATCTTTCAACTATTGCTAGAGACTTAAAACAATCTTAGTTTGTTTTATCAGCTCAAATCTTGGTAATATCAATCCAAACAAATTTGTGTTGGTTTGATTTTGTTTGAAATATTTTCTTAAAAGTGTTTATTTATTACGAAATCAATCTTATCGGGGATTTTTTTTTTCAGAACTCAAGAGGGCGAATGTTCAGTTTTTGGCATGTACAAACCCTGGACTAACTGATTAAAAACACAAACATCAGTCAGAGTTGGCCAGTCACATCAACAATAGTGCTGTAACATTCACTGATTACCAGACAAAATATTACACTGCAGATAACCCACACAATGGCCCTGCTTCTGTCACACTTATTATACTCCAATATCTTATAAAAACACAAGTAAAAGTGTCTTTTGTAGTTTAAACCAGGAATCAAGCCGCCAGGTCAAAAGTCATTAACCCTCTCCATTGACTTGTATTGTCTGTTAGCGGTTAGCTTATCCTGATTGACCCCTCATTGTGTGATGGCGGCGGAGCAAAATCTGCGTGTGACTCGCAGGGCAACAATATGGGGCCTGCTAAGAATAGCCACAGAGGTCAAAGGTCAGTTAGTGACTTTGATTAGACTGGCATGGGGATTGTCCTTATAACCTACTTTGTGTTTTAAAGAAAATACCGTTCGTCTAACTTTTCCAAGGACATTTATTTGTATGATTTTTTATGACTTTGACCCTGGAATCTTGGAAATTAAACTTTTTGTGTTGACTCTCTCAAATGTCCAAAACATTTTTGAGGAGATTGTCGTCCTACCTGAAGTGTAATTGTATGGTAAACAAGAGATCAGTTCGATACCGCGACACTACTTAGAATACTATTTGCATCTGAAACTTTTCTGTGAGTGAACCATGCAGTGGCATAACTTAACTTTTTCTGATGTTGTAAACCTTAATCTCTGGTGATTGTGAAAGCCTTAAAAATAATAACTATTTCTGGCCATGACTGCTGTCTACAACATCTTAGACCATTGTTCATCAAGATTTTACAGAGACTAGAAGCTTTACTTGATTAACAGCAACCTCCTGTCAGCCAGATGGCCCATTTAAATATATTATGCCAACTTAAATAACAAACAAACATTTGTTTTACTTTTCTAACAGATTTAAAGGTCTAATTCCACATGCTAGATAAATACAAATAAACTTGATAATGTAATGAACTTTTCATAAATGTGTTCACCCAATGGCATCTGTTAATCAAGTGAAACATAAAAATGTAATATTTCAAATATCTTTGATCTTCAAGCTATCACTAGAACCTATCTACCCACTTTGCTCTTTTTAACTAGAGAAACTTACATAAATAGGAATTTAACTCAACTAAAGATTCAGAATATTATCCACAGTTAGCATGCTAATAAGCTGAATGATAAACATTACATGCTGAATGTTGGCATATTCGTATGTTAACTGGCCGTTTGTTAATTAGCTCATTTATAAATGTAACATTCTAAATTTCAGCATGTTGAAATGTGATCTACACTCATGTTAACAAGCTAACATTGTAAAAATCATATTCTAAACATTAGCATGTTAAAATGATAACTATTCACATGTCAATGAGCTAAATGTTACATTCTGAATGTTAGCATGTTAAAATGTGAACCATACCCATTGTAACAAGCTAACTGATCACATGTTAACAAGCTAACTGATCACAGGTTAACAAGCTAACATTGTAAAAATTATATTTTAAACATTAGCATGTTAAAATGCTAACCGTTCACATGTTAATGAGCTAAATGTTACATTCTAAATGTTAGCATGTTAAAATGTGAACCATACCCATGTTAACAAGCTAACAGATCACATGCTTTCCCAGATTCTGATCATTTTTATTTTTGATGATTTGCAGAGATTCATCATTTTCCTTCCTTTTTTGCATCTTGTCATTGTCTACTTAGAATTGGTGAATATTTCTGTACTCTGCACTTCAATGGAAGGAACTGAAACCGGTGTAGATGATAGACAGTTGTTTTCCATGCAGCTGTGATGTTTATAGAGAAGTAATTGGTAAACAGTTTGAGCGGTCCATCTGCCCTTCTTCAATAATTCAACCTGCACCACCCCAAACCCCTCCTCTCCTCTAATTCTGTTTTCGGCTGTTTCCCAGCAGCTGAGTTCCTCCCAGCCGTGCTGCTCCGATTAAAAACAAACTACATATCCAAACTTCCTGCGGCTGCCCTGCTGCCTCAGCGGGCCAACACACACACCATGTACTCACAATGTTGCTGGTGTGAATCCAGCTCATATCCTTTGTCACACACTGTACCTTCCCCTCACTCTGTCGCTCCTCTCTTTCCTGTCTCCACTACGGGCCCTTAATGCACATATATGCTAAAAATACTCTCAAGCGGAAACTGGCACCTGGATTTGCTTGTTCGCATTTTAGCCGTTTTAGCTGACGGTCACATCCAACGAGATGTCAGGGTTACACTTCGGATCTGCTTCCAAGTTGGGAAAATAACCTGGATTTGTTTGGCAAAGCTCAAAATTGTTGAAAGCTTAACCGAAATAGATCTTGTAAAGGATTTTAAAGGGGTAGGGGTGGTTTGGACACTGGATTTGAATTTGATTAGATGCTATTTACCTCCAAGAACAATCCATTTCAACATGCTAAAAGGCTTCAATCCCTAAAATATGCCTCTGTGAAGATGTGTGTCATTGTCTTTGTAGCGAAGAACAGCTTTGTAGGTAACCACAGCTCGCCAACGATAACATCCCCTCCATCATATCTCATCTACGGTTCAAAAACAATGAAGAGGAGTGAAAGATATCTGCTAGCATCGATGCTAACTACGATTTAGCTAAAGCATTATTTAATTTCTTTATGATGGATGGAAAAAAACCCACTTAAACCAGAGAAAGCAACTGTAAAGCCTCTACATTTATGACCCCAGAATGGCCATTTAAGAGAAGTTAATTTAGATTTTTGTTTACTTTTTAACATTTAAGCGTTTTCTTATTTATTGGACAACACATAGCAGAAAGGGACACGGTTTTGACATGTGACTGAGGCCAATTTTAAGGTTTCAAAAGGCCGTAAGTCCCTGATAATGTCTACTTCCTTACATGTTGTGTATTTTCATTAGTTAGTTGCATAGCTACCACCAGAACTTCAACGTAATGAGATAATCTTGCCAACGCTTGTCGTAAACATGGAGCTAGTTTGGGACCTCCGTCACCTCTGAGGTTATACAAACGGTGGTGATTAAAGAACTGCTCGTTGATAGTTTGACTGATTGCATACTTCAGTGTCTGGTAGTGCAAACAATTATCTGCCTCGTTCAATAGCTGGCTTTAATTTGCAAGTTTTAAAAAAAACAACCAATGTGTGTCTGTCACAGACTCGCACAGGAAGGGAGGACATTTCTGGTCCCAGATTGGCAGCAGGGAAGCGTCCCGCCTCTTTACTTCCTACTTCCTCTTTTCCTGTCTGCAGCCACTTCCTGTCCTGCCCCTCGCTGCCGTCAGCGATGTGTCGGCTCCCAGAGTCACAGGCTCAATCACCGGAAACGTCACCGGGGAAGAGTGTGTATGTGTTACGACGTAGGGAAATTTGTCTGTTTACAAAAAAAAAAATGACATACAAAAATGTGCAGTACAGAAGCTTTTTTTTAAATTCATACATTACGCTGATTCACTTCCTTGTATTTCTTATTGAGCTTTGTGAATTGAATTTATACAGCTGTTGATAATATGATGGGGAAAGTGGTCGGTGGATGTTGGGATTCACCAGCTATAAGCTGAAAGAGTTAGTTTCCTGTCCTGTTTCCCTTTAGAAAGTCACGTCTCTGTTGCCGTCGTCTTTTAAACGTCTGTTTGTGTTTCAGGTTCAAGGGCAGACTTCATCCTAGAAGAATGCATCATTATTTTTTTGTTATCTTCATTTTTTATTATCCTATAAGGCGAGGTGTTTTCATAAACCCACTTGAACTTTTTTTTTTAAAACCAATTCAATCATTTCACTTCTTTCCTTTCTCTCCATTAACAGCTATAACAGAGTTCACCTACAGAAGAAAACGTTCACAGCAGACGGATTGAACCTAATTTTAACTTTTCTAGCAGCGTTTCACACAAATGCTTTCACAACATGAAGTTTATGTTTACTATACAATTACTTTTACACACTTTTTTTGTAAATATGTATATTTTTGGGGGGAATTTAAAGCTTTTATGAGATAATGATAGTTGAGAGATGACAGGCAACAATATGCTGCCCATATGGAACCATAGACGGTGCGGTTATGTAGCGTTCTCCTTTACCAGTTGGCTACCAAGTTCACACATTTTAATGCATTTTAAATGACAAGGTGGATTACATCACTTCCTATTGTTTAAAAAAATATCAAATTAATGTTTCCTGAGGGTTGGGTGTTGATAACCTGAACTGGAACAAGTTCCAAATTTTAAAAAAAACAGAGAATTTGTTAAGAACTGTGCTGTTTGATTTTAAAATCCTTTAAAAGTAACTTTTAAATGATGATATTTGAACATATGTGCTATGTTAACTTGTTTTTGGTTTTTATAGTATGGCAGATGGGAGTGAGCCTTCAAAAGTGTAGCAGAGCTTCACACAAGCTGTAACACTACAGCAAAACCTTCAAACATTATCTTGTATATAACATTTACTTTTTTAAGTGTGCTTGATTTCCAGTTCGGTGGTAGACTCTTTTAGATCGAGCAGATGTTTTCTGTGCATGAGGTGCAGCAGGATTGTACCCTTTTCTGTTTTCAGTGTTGCGTTCTTCCAAATCAGTTTATGGCAGAAAATTGGCTCAAGACACATGAAAGTCTCCATGTTTTATGATACAAATACCAACATGGCACAACAGCACATGTGCACCTGCTCATTTGGGTTTGAATCTAAAACGAAACTCCTGGGTTTCCTTTTCAGGTTTATGTTCTAAAAACATATAAATACTAATTCTTGGGCACCGTGCCTTAAAGTGAAATTTGAAAGAAGAATATAATAAATGGATTGATGGAGTGGTAGGGAGGGTGAGAGTCCAGACGCAGTCCAGAGAGGAGACGTGTACGTGCGTGATGTGACTGTGATTCGGGCATCGGCACCGTATTTCTTTCCTGGTTGAAAACATTTATTAGATAGCAGCTTGATAGCAGACAGAGTCATTTGTTTTCCCCGAGACGTTTTCCCCCTCCGCTGTGCTGCTCGGCATCCTTCATAGGTGGAGATCCTGCTGATGGCTGTAAAAACAAACACGTCTCACACACGCACACACACACACACACACACACACACACACACTCTGCAGCTGATACATGCACGCAAACACACACTCAAAGCTTCTTACAGTAACGTTTTCTAGCCTTTTAACTCAAATACAAGCTTGCATGCACCTGTCGAGTATGAATGGACATACAGTATATTATAAATACTATTCCAACTACTACTATTACTGTTATTACTCCACAAATACTGCAGCTACTACAGTTATAACTGTATTACTGCTATTACAATTACTATTTGTCACTACTGCTATTAATATTGCTATTACTACTACTGCTACTACGTCTTTCACTACTACAGTATCACTACAACTATTACAACCATTTCTACCTTTGCTACAACTATTACTGTATTATAATACTTACTGATATATACTAATAATATAAAACTACCACTACAGCTACTATAACAACATCTATTACTACAACTACTCTTAAGTATTACCATACTAACTACTATTGCAGCTCAACTACTGCTTTAACTAGTACTGATGCCACTTCTGCTGTTACTTTATGGAAAGAGTAAAGCACAATAGAGTTGAATTAAAAAAAACAACAAAGCTTTATTGTCCAGGGGCTCCAAAAACACAATAACTAAACTAAGGCTGCAAGTAATGATTATTTATTACTGATTAATCTGCAGATTTATTGTTTCGAGTAATGGTTTAGTCAATGAAACGCTAAAAAATAGTGAAAAAACAGCATTCACAGTTTCTCAGAGCCCAAATTAATGTCTTCAGTTTGCTTGTTTTGATTGACTAACAGTCCAAAGATATTAAGAAATTTGATTTATTGTCATATAATGAAGAAAAACAGACAATCCTCACATTTTTACTTAAAAAAAACGGCTGAAACGATTAACCAATTATCAAAATATCCGCAGATTAATTTCCTTTTGATCGACTAATCAACTAACCACCGCAGCTCTAAACTAACCATCATGTTTAATACATCTACTGCACACACACAGGGCGTCTTTGATTATTATCTATCATCCATAATTATTTATACTGTTAACAGTGATAAAATGTTCCTTCTGCTGTTTCGAAACATAAACTACAGAACAAGACGTCTGACGCACACAAGCACTAAGACCAGTGTTTCTCATACCAGCAGTGATTGATGGGCAGAGGGTCCATGTTAAGGTCTGTGGTAAATAATCAGAGACCTTCGACTATTTATCTCTCTCTACGTCTCTGCTAGAGACACTGGAGCCAGTCAGCTGTTTGTTTTTTTTTTTTTTCTGTCTCTTGACCTTGTGCAGGTGACGTAGATTTGCTGCGTCACCGTGATCACGCACTAAAGTCTCTTTTTATTTATCATTAATCGTTTTTTTTCTCTATCTGGCGTGCTCGCGTCACGGCATCTTTTCTCCGTTTTTTTATTTCTTACGTGCTTCTTTTCTCACTCAGACAGATCGATATAGTCTAAAAAGGTAATCGCAACATCATAAGAATATTATAGAAATATTATAGGGAGATGTGTGTTTCTTTTAGCTGTGTGTGTGTGTGTGTGTGTGTGTGTGTGTGTGTGTGTGTGTGTGTGTGTGTGTGTGTGTGTCTCTCTTCCCCACGGTCATCCAAGCCAAACAAGCAGGCAGCAGGAGACGTGTGTGTATGATTGGTGTGTGTTTTTTTGTGTGTTGCTGGACAGCAGGAGACAGAGCACTGGGTTCATGGGAATACATTGAGGGTGTGTGTGTGTTTGTGTGTGTGTGTGTGTGTGTGTGTGTGTGTGTGTGTCTGCTGGTGTGTTAAGTAACTACTCTCATGTTGAGCTCAGTTGAGACCGGAGGTAAGACACAGAAACTCATCGGAGCTAATTGGAAACAGACACGCACATACACGCACACACACACACACACACAGTAGACGAGGGGCCTTTTACCTACGAAATATCCACGGACATTCACACAAACACATAAATACGCACTTTTACCTTCATCTGTATTCACGACACACACACTAGCATTCTCTATCGCTGACACACACACACACACACACACAGCTATTAAACAAAGACAGAGTACTCTCTGTCTTTCAAGTAAACAAAAGTACACCCCTACTGCACATTGGCTCGGCTTCGCGTGTGTGCACATCTGCTCCGGCCCGTGTTAGTGTTAGTGTGTGTGTGTGTGTGTGTGTGTGTGTGTGAATGTCCATCTTTGCTTTGGCAACAGACCTTCTGAAGTCTTCTCTAATGACATCCATCTAATCCTCTAAAGAGCTCCAACCAAAAACAAGATATCCCTGTCTTTTTAAAATGACCGTGGCATTAAGTTAAATTCATTACGGGGATGTTTACCGACTCCTTCGCCAACTGAAAGGAGCAGTCTGACATTGTGGGGTAAACTGGCGTGTGGTGTCCCGTCTTTATTTATCATTAGATTATTTGAACAACAGAGAATTAAGCTGCAGCCATTGTTAAAATAAATTAATCATTGAAAAGCAAAACATTCACAAGTTTGAGCCTCTGAAATGTGAGCATTTGCTGATTTTTCTCTGCTTAAAGGGGACATATCATGCACATTTCCAGGTCTATATTTATATTCTGGGGCTCTTCTGGGATATCTTTGCATGATTTACTGCTCAAAAAAACTCCTTATTTATCTTCTACTGGCCCTTTACGCAGCCCCTCAGTTCAGCCTCTGTCTGAAACAGGCCGTTTTAGCTCCCGTCCCCCACCCTCTTCTGATTGGTTAGCTCCCAGAAGCTTTGGAGGCTACATAAACAAACAATAGTAGTTGTTTTGCTTCCTTTTCCCATTCTTTAATACATCCGCACATGTTCGAGCCTGACTTCGATCTGAAATATGCGACAATGCAAACAATCTGACGTCATCACACGGAGGAAGTAGAGGCAAATGAAGCCTTTAAAGCAGGCTGAAGCCCTGGGTTTTGACTTGAAGGTGGCATTTTTTACATATGTTCACCTCAAGTTTTGGAACTTTCACTATGTTAAACATAGAAATCCAACATAATAATAGTATATAAATGACAGGAAATCACTAAAAACATTATATATCCCCTTCAACATCATTGTAAATTGATTATCTGACTGTTTTGAAGAAGCTTTTTTAGGCTCTGGGATCATGCTTTCATTACATTTTATAGACTAAACAGTTTTTCTATATGTAGCTCTGTGCGGAAGGAGGATTATGCATCTTTTGTTTAAGGCCTCAGTCACCTTGGCGTGCTCGGTGTGTTCTGCTGAGTCTTCATAGTCCAAGCCTTTCACAACAGTCGCTGTGAACGGACTGACGCACTTGTGGTCAGACCTGGCCTCTGAGTTTGTTTTGCTCTCATGGCACTGAGTCACGGCCCGACTATGCATTTTTTTCAACCGACGTGCTCTGGTTTTAACTTCTCGTTGAACCCGCTCCCTGGATTTCCACCTGTTTTTTTATGTTGGCTGGTTTTGTTTCATGGAATTGGTCGGACAGCTCGTGAAATGCCAGGAGCCTTTGGTATTTGCTGAAATCATCATCAGACCTTTTTTTGGTCATGTTGGTGAGGCCCTAGCTGTCTAGTGGAAGTTTGACTGATTTGTGGTTCCTTTCTTCTTTATTCTGCATCAAATTTTCTATCTGCAGACCGTCTCATACATGCTATTGTATAAATGCAACTCCTAGACAACACATTGAGTTAAAAAATATAAGGAACATGTGTCCGTCTGAAGGTTTTTACTCAGTCAAGAAGGGGAGAAACCTATGAGTACTTCCACTCAGAATATTAGCACCACTGCTAAAAAGTACGACTTTAAATAAATTTAAATAATGCACAAAAGGGGGAAAAAAAAAGAGACGTGTTGGTTGAGGAGTCAAGACAGGTTTCTGACTTGAGACAGAAAAGTCTTTGATGTTTTCCACTGTTTTGCATTTCTTTCTTTCTTTCTTTCTTTCTCTTTTTTTTTTTTTTTTTAAAGAAGTGATCCCTGAAATCCTGTGTAAATATTCATCACCAGTCAGTTTCACAATCCAATTCTTTAAAGTCCAAACGAAGCCTGAAATTTTCCAGGAAAGCAGCTGCATTCTTTAAAAAAGAGACAACGAGGAGAAAGTGTACTTTGGCGCTCTGCTGCAGAGTCTGTGTGCAGATGTGAAGGATGAAAGTATGCCTGTGAATAAGACAGAAAAAAAAAAAAAGAAAGAAAAGAAGAAGAAACGTCATTTTTTTTTTTTTTTTAAAAATCCACACATCCAGAAGCTGTAATAATAAATTGTTGTGACATGATCTTTGCGTTTGTTAGTTTTTCACAGAGTACGGACCCGACTACTCGCTGGAGATCAGCCCGAGCTGTCGACCTGACCGCAACGACACCAAACACCTGGACCAGGTCATCAGCACCATCAAAGGTGTGTGTGTTTGTGTCTGTGTTTGGGTGGATACACAGGTGCATCTGTTTGTGTGGAACGATGGAGGAGGAGGAGGAGGAGGAGGAGGAGGAGGAGGAGGGTAAACAGGTGTGTGTGTGTGTCTCCTTGAACCCTCGCTCACCTACAGCCCTTTTGTCTCTGCACGGCTCTTTTCATGTGCGGTTTCATGTGTCTGTTCTTGTTTCTATACGTCTCTGTGTGGGATGGAAGTATGACTTTTCTCCCCCCCACCTCCTCTCTCCTTGTGGCTTTTCACATCCTTTTGTTTGTGTGTGAATACACTGTCGACCTCACTGCGTTACCCACAACCTCTCATTCAGAGTCTGGGTCCTGATACATGTGGGATTTTTCATTTTGCATCTCTTCCTCTATATGTTCCTTTATATGTGTGTGTGTTTGTGTATTTATCCGTGTCTCTGCAGCCATGTGGTTAAGTCTTAACACCGGGGCCTTTTTGGTCTCGGCGCTGACAGCCCGCAGCACACAGGAGAGATCCTCCAGCAGGGGTGAAACTTAGGCGAAGAGTTGAGCAGCAGGAGAGTTATTGTAAGGAGGGGAGGTCAGGAACTCGTTGAAACAGAAACGGCCGAGGAGCGTATCTAGGAGTCGAGTTCATTTTCCGAACGTTACGCTGTGAAAGGCCGAGATTCTGAGAGGAAAAAAAAAAATCTGATTCTGATCATTCGCTGTCTCGTAAATGTCGACGATCCAGTGTGCAGAACAGGATAACATCCTTTCCTTCCATCCGTCAGTAAAACGCTATATTTGACACAGCGGTTAGTGATTGAACGAAACGTGCTAAAAACAGTGTGGTTTGCAGAGAGGCTAGGAGGAATGAAATAAAGCCCAAAATCTGGTCGTGTCACCATGTTTTATGTTGACATGTCATGTTAAAAAAGATCATAATTCCTTACAGTTCTATATTTGAGCACCACTGAAAGCTGCAGATGGATTCTGTTTCCTCCAAGCCACAAATGTCAAAACTGTCTTTGTCTTGAGAAACATCAAACGCACAAAAGTTGTTTTCAGCTTTGTTTATCCTAAATTTAAGGGATTATTTTAGGTTGTTTTAGGTATCCAGGGAGTTATTGTTCATCCAATAAATTTTGACTCAGCACTTTCTTTCCCTCTGTTCTCTTGTGTAACTTTGAATGAAATGACTTGCTCAAGGGCACCGCAGTGTTTTGGGGATGAAAGATCGTTCTTTGACTAACTTTACTTGCTCGGATTCAAGCCGGCAACTTTTCTTAAATGGCTTTCTAAAGCAAAGAGCTCCATGACTAATATGAGAGGCGTTTGGACAAGAGCATAGTTCTATTATAGCCTCCAGTAGGTGATTTTACACTGTCAGCTGCAACAGAAAATGATACTGAGAGACCCTGAGACAGCTGTCGGAGCGAGAGAAGTTTCCTAGCAACTACAGCGCCAAAATTCGGCAATAAAAATCAAATCTAAAAACCCTCTCAGTGACTTGGCAGCCATGATGATGATGATGATGATGATGATAATGTGGTAAGTAGGATATTAACTCCGTTTGAAGTTTGTCTTAGTGAAATATTTCATTCTAGTGGATGTCGGTGTCATATTTTAAACTCCAAAAGTCATCCAGATTACATTATAACTCTATTTCACTAAGTGTTTCTATCCTTTTTGAAGAAAGAAGAAAGCGACTATCTGGTCATGACTCAACAGGTCTGGACCACTCGTAAATTTTGTTCGCACCCAAGAGGAAATTGACGAATGCCACAAATTCTCCTAAATCTTGTAAAATCGTTAAATCACTCGTATATGTGTCTCTTAAGAACGAATCTGTACAAGCGGTTCCAGCGTGAGGCCAATTCTGTTGAACTTGGTGCACTTATGACTGTGCCTGTGTACCTATAAAAGGTTATGATTGTCAGCGGTAACAGAAAAAAAAAAACCTCCTGTGTTAATATTTGTGTGTATGCTTTTGAAAGGCTTGTATCTATCTTTGTAGCTCAACCTGTACTTATCTGAGCAGGTGGGAATTTCCAATTAGGTGAGGCTGAGATGGTAAAATACCATTAATTGTATTTATATAGTCTTGGGGAGGGAAGAGTAGGAGGCAGCTTGCTGTGAGGCTGCAGATTTAAGTTATTTTTGTTGAATTTCTCATGGATTTTTGCCACTTTTGGCTGTGTTTCATCAATATATTTGCTGATAAACTTCAACCTTTCTTTGCATATACCCCTGCCTGCCGACCTGCTTCCTTAACATCCCCCCCTTTTTTTAAAAGTTTTTTCCAGTGCCAAACAACATCTGCTTTTTATATGGTGGTGGCGGCACTACACTCAGCCATGGAAGACATTTTGACATGTCACAGTGGGGAAAAGCGCACGTGTAAATAATAAAATGAATGATGAGTGAATTCCATTTAGCTGCTTTGGTTTGTGCTGTTGTTGATGCTGGCTCAATACGCCGTTATCATGGCATACTGGGACACTTAAATAGAACAGAGCCGTCATTAATGTTATTGGTAACACCTGTTTCTTTTCCTACACTGACACGTCAATGTCTGCTGTGAAAAAGGCCTATACAGTAGCAGCTCGCGCTCTAATTCCGTCACGTCAAAACTGATGAAGACACGCAACACGTGGCACTATTCGATATTGCTGCAACACATTACAACCTCTGACTAACACACAAACAGACACTAATTGCACACATAGTCATTCTTGGGCGAGTAAACATGGACTGTAAAACCGCGCCAACTGTTAGATTCGTGAAAAATTTTCTTGGACACACTTAAGCCTGTCAAAGCAAATATTCAACCGTAGACTGTATAAAAATAATGGATGAAGCCACCGTTACATCACCCAATGGTTTGTGGACTCTTTTTGAAGCCTCAAGTTTGGCATTTTGGCCGTCACCATCTTGAATTTTTGGAGTCAGAAGTGAGAAGTGAGCATTTTTGGACGTGATGGTAGAGCTGACCTTTATGCTAGCTGCTAGCTTGGTTAGCACTGGGCATTTACAGTCTATGGTTGATTGTGAGAATGCTAATGCTAACTTTTGCTAGCAAAAAATGGGCTTGAAACCAATAAAACAAAATGTATTTACCAGAAATACTGAACATCTGACTCCTTAAAGGGTCTTTTAATACAACCAAATGCTGAACAAGACACTTTTAGCAACCAAAATGTTACAATTAACTTCCATGAACTGAAAACATACTGAAATAGCGACGGCTACGTCTATACTTAACCAATGTTGTCACCATGGTAGCGAATTGTCAATCACAACGTAGCCACGCCCTAAAGCATACCCTGCTTTATTGTCAAATTTAAATTAAATGGGACCATAATTTACAAAATGATCATGATGCATTGAAGACGACTTTATACTAGTGATAAACTCATCAGGAAAGTGTTTACTAAGGTAATAAATCAAGTGAGAAGTAGAGTCATTTTCTCATAGACTTCTATGTCATCAGACTTCTTTTTGGAGCCAGTGGAGTCGCCCCCTGCTGGCCATTAGAGACAATACAGGTTTAAGGCAAATTAGCATTGGCTCCACTTTTTAGACCTGGAGCTACCTGCTCGTATTCAACACACGGAAAGAAACTGAACAGTATACACACAGTTTTCATGAAACTCAGCTTTTACTGTCCAAACTACAAGGTGGGACCAGTGTTTTTAAATGTGTTGACTGTGGAAGATGTTTGAAAATGTTACGTGTGAATGGAAAGCAAAACGGGAGGGAGGGGGGGAAAAAAAATGTGTTCACAAACTTCATTTTACTGTTGCAAATGACAAAAGACCCCTGTTGGGTGTAGGAGCGGTTTATCCAAACAGCATTAAGTTCAGCTTTGAAAAACTCCAGGTCACATCAAATCAGGGGAACAGGAGTTTATTTGCCGAAATTCAGTTGGTCTGTTGGCTCGCATTAAATCATCACAACCGGAGGGGTTGAAAGTATCGCTGGTTTCCAGTCATACGGCTTTTATTAGGGGCAACAGAGGGAACGGGTGGATGAACGGATGGATGGAGAGAATAAAAGGGAGGAGAAATGAATTACAGACAAGCCAAAGATGGAGAGAAACTGGGAAAATGTGCGTTTGGCTGCTGCATCCCATCTGCCTCTCCTCTCTTTTATCAGATCCCTTGTTCTCTTTCCTTTGTTCAGATACTTCAATTTCAGATGCTAAAACGCTGCTTTTTAAAGAGCAAAAATTGAAAAAATCCAATGTTTTTAAGCAAGTAGATTTATTGAAGGTTTAGTTATTGCTAGGATACATTTGATTTTAAGGGTTTCAATCCTCCGAATATATTAAAAATCCCGTAGAGGATGTTTTTGCAGATGGACAGAGATGATCCCATGCGGCTCTCCTGACTCATTTGTTACATTTTTAATTTTTCATCATCTTAAAAATGAATCATGGGGATTTTTTTTTTCTCCCCACTTCTCTTTTTCTTTGCATCCGCTTCTTTCTTCTTTTTCTTCCTCCTAGTTTCAACCTGTCACATCTGTTTTATGTCCTCACCCTCTCTTTCTTTGCTTTTCTTTTTTCTTTTTTTTTTTTTCTCAGGCTTTCTGTCTCTTCTGTATACCAACTTCTGCACTATGTCAAGTCTCATTTAGTCAGAAACAAGTTTTGTCACAAAGCGCTTTTACCACACAACAAGCAGACACCGAAACCTCAACAAGAAGTGAGAGTATTACAATTTTCTGGAGTAAAAGTGCGTGAGTGTGTGTGTTTTTTTTAATGTCTCTGTCTCTGATTATAAAAAGACCTACCTACATGTTTGCTAACTTAACTAATGCACACACACGAACGCAGAATAGGGACAAGCTATAACAGACACACACACACACACACCTCCAGGCAAACATATCCACATGACATCATTTGGGGTGGATAACTGTTTCTCTGGTTTGGAAACAAAGTTCTGCTTATAAACATTGGTTTCCCTGAGAAACTGGGCGAGTGAGTGTGTGTGTTTGCGTGTTTGCGTGTGTGTGTGCCCACATCTGCTTTGTCTGCTGGCTTGAATGAACCGTAAAGATTTGAATCTTAAAGTGATAATCCCACCAAAATCCTTTTATTTTTCATTTTTGTTCAGCATATGTTGTGTCCCGATCCCATATGTTAAGCTAACACGATACACACACTTACACAACATGTACTCGTGTTGATTGTGCACTATTGTGACAGTTATTGCACAAAAAAAAAAAAAATTTTATCTTATTGTACCAGCAGGAAATGATGCAAGACATGCACAAAATATTTAACTCAGTCAAAAATGGAGAGGACATTTTTGCTGTTCTTACTTTATTACCAGTGTTGCAAAAGTTTGGCCTGAGGGCAGCACCAGAGGAGTCAAAAATCCTGTATTATTCTTGGTTCTCGGTGGGTGAAAGTACATGTTGCATCATCCCTAGTTGTATTTTTCACTCAGTGCTAACACTGCTACGTTAGCATGCTAATGTTGACGTTCGTTGTATGTCTAGCCTTATTTTAGTGCTACTACAGTATCAGTCAAACGTTTCGACACATCTGCTCACTCTAGGGTTTTTCTTTTATTTTTTTTACTATTTTCTACATCGTAGAGCAACACTGAAGATGTCAAAACTATGAAATCACAAATATGGAATTATGTAGTAAAACAAAAAAAAGTGTTAGACAAATGTTTTAGATTTTAGTTTTCTCAAAGTAGCCACTGTTTGCCTCGATGACAGTTTTACACACTATTGGCAATTTCTTAACTAGCTTCATGAGGTAGTCAGCTGGAATGGTTTTCAACCATCTCAAACAGATGTGTCTTGTCAAAAGTTAATTGGTGGAATTTCTTGCGTAATGCGTTTAAGGCAGTAGTGTTGTACTGAGGTAGTGTTTGTATACAACAAATAGTCATATTCAGCTATAGTAGTAATCTATATTATGGCCAGAACGAAGTAATCTAAAATTTTAAACATATTTTACTTTGTTTACACTTTTTTTTGCTTACCACATAATTCCGTATGTGTTATTTGTGTGTTATACAATGTAGGAAATAACAGAAATAAAGAAAAACCATTGAATGAGTTGGTGTGTCCAAACGTTTCACTGGTACTGTGTATGTTTTTAGTATCTGTTGTCTGATTTTGCATTATTTTGTATTTATTTTTGTCAACTTTTTATGCTGCCGCCTTGGCCAGGTCTCCCTTGCAAAAGAACCTCAGTTGGGCTCACCTGTTTAAATAAAGGTTAAATAAATAAAAATAAATAAAAGTTCATGTCATATTGGAGTTAATAATTACCTGTTTCCAAGCTGTAATTAGCTCTACTGCACTGCCTGAAAACCAAATAGATGCTATCTAAAGTTTGCTTGTTTGCTTGCTATCAGTAGCATGCTATCATACCTACAGTTTACATATATGTTACAAAACGTTTTTATTTTAATATGCTAACATTTGGCATGTATCAGTTATTATGTTTGAGTGCTGCTGTTAGCATGTTTCACTTGCTAATGGTTAGCATGCTACTTTTTAGCTTTTGTAGTAACTTTTAGTGTGTTCACGTACCGTAGTTGTTGTATTAGCATGCTAATGTTAGCATGTTACCTATTAGTTGAAATGAAGTGAAATTTTTGACCTCCTGGCGGCGCTTAAAGCCCAGATGAAACAGCATTTCGACAGTATCTAACTAGTCAGACCATATCGCAACGTATTTCCAAGTGAAACAGGACAAACAAGCAGAACGTAACGTTGGGAGGAATTTGATTTAAATGTTGAATAGTGAGCGTGTCATAATGAATCTTAGCTTTGTGCTGCTAAAAACTGAAGACCGATTGATGGGTGGATGTCATGATATCATTGATTGGTTCACGCCTACATAAGCACAAGTCATATTTTGTTTTACAGGAAGAAAACATGATTGGATTCGGATATATTAATATTGTTAAATAGTTGCACAATATGACTGGGGATATGATCTTAAAGTGTTAAAAAGGCATTTTTCAGGGATCACCATAGTCATCAGGATTCGTCCTCTGGAGTCTGTCTGCTGCAACATTTCATGGCCACAGTTGTAAAGACGTTTCAATCTGGACCAAAGTGTCTGACAGACATTATGGTCTCTATAGCCACACTGCTAACAGGGATAAAAAGTCATTAAAGAGCCTCTGTTAACCCGTCAGTTCATGTTAGAGTAATAATAAAAACCAACATGTTTGTTTCACAGGCATCAGAAATATCTCAGCTTTCATTATTGTTTTAATATCAACTAGTCAGTCAGTAGATTCTCAGCAAATATACGTGACAGGATGAACAAAAGATACACACTGGGTCGTGCAAACATAAGGCAGGTCAAAACTATAATAACTGTGTCTTTACTAATTTCCTCTTTAGGGAATTACTCAGTCTTTCCTATTGTTTCTCTCTCAGACACGCACACGCAGGCTTGTTAAGCTGCTGTAATTAATTGAAATGTGATTTTTATTAGGTGATATCAGAGGCAGCAGCAGCTGTCCAACTGTTTGTGTATTCACAACTCCGTGTTTACGAGGCTCTGGTAGCGTGATTTCCATGGGGACTTTTTATGTGTGTGTGTGTGTGTTCAGCTTCATCAGTGTGTATAAACTGCCAGCCTTTCTGTGCAACTGTATTTTATCTTTGTGTGTGTGTGTGTGTGTGTGTGTGTGTGTCAGGCTGGAAATATCGCAGCATCTTTACATCCTGCTACTCTTGCTCGTTAATCCTCCTCTGCACTGACAAGGTACTTGTCTTGTCACACACACACACACACACAAACACTCGCTTGCAAAATAAAACAATACATATTCACACAAAAGATATACGCTCGGGACTCGCTAGAACAAGAGAATTGGGGGGAGAAAAAAAATACCACCTAAGAAATATACATGCACAATATAAAACCCACCCACAGATGCTGTGATAGATTAACTATTGCAGGTAGTAAATATCTGAGCCCCCCGTGGACGCTCGTCACTTTACCAGAATTTACTGTCTCCATCTGGAAAGCAGAGCAAGAAGCAGAAGGATGGAGAGAGTCAGAGAAACGAGAGGGGAAAGAGAGGCAGCCTGCAACTTTTCTCATCATCGATATTGTTCAGTTAATTGTTTAATCTGTAAAATATAATCACAATCTCCTGGAGTCAAAGTTCACGTCTTCAAATTGCTTATTTTTGTCTGACTAACTGTCCAAAACTCAAAGATATAGTGAAATAAAACAAAAAAAAGCAGCAAATCCTCATATTTGCGAAGCCGTAACCACCGACGGGCATTTTTTTTATTGATAAATCACTTAACAATTAGCTGATTTAATTATCCTTTCTATCTATTAATCATCTGTTTCAGCATTTAAAAAAAAAAAAAGAGAGACGAGAGAATGTGAGGCAAATTTCCCATTAGCCGTCTTTCAGTGAGTGCTGCTGCGAGTCTGTTTTCCAGTACAGTTTTCCAGTTTTCTGCACACATCATGATTTTTATAGAGTTCTACCCTTGTCACAGTAGAGAAAATTTTGCAGTGTTTGCAGCCGTTGCCCCAGAGACTCAGTCAGCAACTATCTCGTTCTTCGGTTGCCTTTGGTGGTCTTTTTAAAAGTTCACGTATGAAACGACAGCGAATGTCAGAACCCCTACTGACGCCGGCATATTCAGCCCTGATATGACTCAGTAAAACGTCTTTGTGATTGTGATTTATAATAATAATAATAATAATAATGATATCCGCTCCTGGTGCACATACAGTCAAAATTCTGCAGAATGATGTGGCAACGAGAAGAATAAAAAAATTTATGATGAGCGCAGATGTATGTGTGCTCCAAGGGTTACCAGAAAACATTGTGGTTGTAGTTAAGCTTGCTACAAAAAAAAAAAAAAGATAAATTAGGATTTGATTAGATAAAATTAATCCACATGTTTGTGGTTAGGAGGAAAGTAAAGACGCAAAACGGGAAAACAAATTGGTGTGATGCTGATTTTTAGAGAAATTAGTGTCAGAAAAACTTTGATTCCCTTCATTTTTCCACCAACCTGAGTCAGTTCACTTTTCATACACAGTGGCACAGATGAGTGTATGAAATGGTTTGCAAGAAGCCAACAAAACGCTAAAAGTTAGAAGATAAACTGTTTGATTCACCTTCTCTAGGATACGGATATAGAGAGTGAGAGGCAGAGTGACCCTGAAAACACATGGAAGAGTTAAATCGGTTTGTTTTTTTCCAGTGCGATAAAGCTGCTGTTGTTGTTGTTGTCGCTGCAGGCAGAACATGACAGGACTCCACTGACAGCTCCACAATAGCCAACAAACAGGACATCCTCCCTCACTGCGTCAGGGCAATTACTCATCCACTGTGCATGTGTGTGTGTGCAAGTGTGTGCATGTGTGAGTGTGTGTGTGTCTGTGTGCAACATGTTTATTTTTCTCAATCAGGCAATTTAACATAACAATAGACAAACAAAGCAGCATTGTTTGCTGCGTAACATATAAAGTAAACGGATGACTGGACTTTATAATGCAGCTATTGTGTCAAAACCCGAGTGTGCGTGTGTGTGTGTGTGTGTGTGTGTGTGTGTGTGGCAGACATGGAAACCAATCCGTGTCTTCATGCAAATGAACCTGCTGTGTTGCTTAACGTTGTCATTTCCATATCAATTCCCTTTTTGCATGCTTGTATTTCCTCGGGATCGACGGGGCTTACCTCGGCCAGATGTTATTTTGCATTTTCATTGGCACAAAATGTGTGTGTTCGTGTGTGTGTGTGTGTGTGTGTGTGTTTCTCCTTCATACTGCTTCCATCTTTGGTTCGGTTTCTCTTGGTGTCTCTCATGTGTGTTTAGCCTCCTTTTGTATCCCCACTTGATGTGATGAATTTCACCCTTTCCCTCATCCGTCCTCCCTGTTTGTGTATAAATGTGTGTGTCTGGATGTTATGTGTGTGTTCACCCATGTTACCCCCACCACCACCACCAGCACCACCAGCAGCAGCACCACCACCACCACCACCACCCCTCTCATTTCTCTCTTTCTCTTGTTTACAGGGAATTTAAAGAATGTGGTTTAGGAGCCGGCAGCCTCAGCCTCCTCCACACTCACACATACCCGCACATACACCATGTTTCCAAACCTGGTCGACGGCTCGGCTGCTTTAATGAAGACAATATGGAGCGGACCCCTTCGGCCCCGAGGCACGGAGCGAACGAGTGTGGGATGAAGGGAGGAAAAAGAGAGCGAGAGAGGGTTTTGGAAAACATTAGCCGAGTGTTTCCAGGGGAAAAGAGTTTAATAAGCGGAGGGGGGTGATGTGGTTGCTGTACAATGTTCACTGTTTTTAATTCTTTGTTTTTTCGAGAAGGTATGTGTGTGAATGAGAGAGTCTACGGTGTGTTCAGTGAGGGTATGTAAAACTGAATTGCAGCAGGTTTTTACAGTAATCGTCTCCGGTGTTTTATCAAAGGATGTGTTTGTGATCGTCCTATCAGTCGGACATTTTAAACTAAAACGGAAAAAAAGACTTTTTCTGGTGTCGGGTTTCACTTTCACCGCGGCGCTCCTGTGATTTTACCCCCCCTCGAGAGAAGACAAGCACTGAAACAAACAAAAAAAAATGAAACTGAAACTGCCCCTCAGCAAGGTTCCCAAAATGCCTCGTTATAGTGGTCTGGAAAAATCTAGAAAAGTATGTGAAACGAGTTGCCCAAGTCTTGAGAATACTTGGAAAGTTTACATATAAATGATCTGGAAAAGTTTGGAAAATAGCTGGTCACAGATTTTAGAAGTTTATTTTCTCCGCCACATTGTTGTGACCCCTGGGCAGAAATCTGCAAATTAAACATCTGGACAGAGTTTGGTATTTTAACTGAAAAAAATGCAGGGAAAGTTGAATTGTTTTTTTTCCCCCCCTTTCCATAGACACACAATAAGATTACAAGAACATTAAGAAGGTTTTACGTAGAAACAGCAGTCCCACACTGGTCTGGCATTTTATTTCAGGTCAATGAACAAATATGGCTACTGCTTGAAGATGAACTTCCACTTCCACTACAGTTTATCACTTTAAACATTGACTGAATTATTGGGAGTCTGTGGGAAAAGCGGAACTCTGAAATGGAAAATGTCTGCAGTATATATGGTTCTTCTGTTAAAAAAATAAACAAGCATGATCTCTGCTCTAGTCGCCAGATACTCTGCAATCTGTAAAGGTATGGGAAATGCATAAATTGTAAGTCCTAATGGTCAAAGTTTCTTTTTGTAGGTTGTAAACGATTCTGAAAATAGATGCAAAGTGTATCTGATTATTTCCATCATCTGGACAAGTTTGGAAAAAAACAGAAAAATCTTGTTTAATCCCCAGCTGTAGTGTTTGTGATGTGGCAGCATTAACAGCTGCAAATCAAACTGAACAGTGACCAAACATCTTCAAATCCTCTCTAATGCAGTGGTTCTCAAAGTAGGGTCCGGGGACCCCCTGGGCGTCCTTGAGGAGGTTCCAGGTGGTCTCCAGCAAAAAGGGGGAATAATTTATTTTCACTATAATTCCATCCATAAGTAACACAATGACAGAATGTATGATTGTTTTGGTCTTGGGTTTCATACACTTTCTGTAATAAAACATCTAAAAGCAAAAATCTTATCATATGGGGGTCTGTGGTCTAATTTGTGTCAGTTTAGGGGTTCTTGACATGAAAAAGTTTTTGAACCACTGCTGTAATGAAGCTTCAAGCTGATGTACATGTGGGATTTTGACATTAGGAAGAAAACAAACAAGCGAAGACGATCAGCATTAAAAGCCACGAAAAATGAACTGAACCATTTCCAAGTCTTTGAGTTTGGGATTGCATTGGAAAAATTGGAAAAATTGCATTGATCAGTGTAAAGGGTCTAATTATTTAGAAACAAGGTCCACTGACTTGCTTTTTTAAGGTGCTTTCAACTGTATATTGTGGTTTTTCTGAAAGGACCATTTTGCCGATTTTCAACCTTATCTCTAGATATCCATATTAGGGATACAGTGTGAAAAACATCTGCAGTTGTTGTGCAGTGACATAGTTTGGGGCCAGGGAGAACTACAGGCTGCCTCTGGGTAGCCAGGGGGCTCTAGATGCTGCTCAAAAACAAAACTTCCTTGTTCACTTCACTCATATTGCAAACTAACTATGTTTCCAACTGTGAAAATGGTGTCCCAGAATATGACTGCAGGGGATATTACGGACAAGGATGCATTTTACAGTGTTTTGGCTGACTCGGATATTCAGCCGTGTTTATTCGAGCCAGAGTGGATTTGGGGGGTTGGATGTCAGAAGCTTCAGTTGACCATGTCAACACTGATTGGACATCCACATAAAACATGGCGAAATTTCCCTTTCTTCGATTCTACTTCAGAGTCCATCCACTGCGAGATGTGGATGTGAAATCTCTAGTGGACCTTGAATAAAGAGTTGGGTTTTTTTTAAACTATCTAGGGGAAAGCCAATTTCTCCGAAGGCCCATTGCTCAGAAAACACACACTGGAGTTGTTGGAGTTCAGTGACTGTTGGCCCTGTCCATGTTGCTGAATCAGTTATGATGGGAATGATGGACGTGCTGCCATAATTTATGGTTTGGCATTCTGATTAGTCTGTCGTCTTTGGGTTAGGATTAGAGATAGACTTAGTATGCACTAAATGCACTAAAAAGCAAGCATTTTGTAAACGGTATCTTCACATTTGCACTTCAAAATACACTAAGATATTACGGCAGAAAACTCCAGGGAGAGTGTTTATTTTTGGAGCAATGGGCTTTTGTTTTCAGGATAACGGGCTGTTGGATTAATGGGCTTTTAGTCCAGTGGGAGCTATTGGGGTTTCGGAATAATGGGCCGTCGGACCAATGGCGTGACACTGCTTGTAGTAACTAAAAACATTTTCAAGCATTAAAGGTGCTGTAAGCGGTATGTTTTTGTTAAAATGAATGTGAAATATCTCTACATTCCTACAGCCATCAGTGATATAGAGTATTTGGTCAGTAACATGGGTCTCCCAGTTCCTCCGCTCTGCAGTAAACAGTAGATACACTCTCTGGTATCGTCTCTGCGTGTTCACAGGCAGGCAAAAAAAAATTGACTTACCATGACTGAACAAGTGAAGTTACCGATTCCAGCACTCCCAAGAACGGCTTATACAACCAGATACTCCAAGCGCTGCAGGGCTGCTGAGGAGCCGCTGAGCCAGTGGGGAGGTCTGGAGGAAGAGGAGGAGGAGGACTAACTTGACACCGACTTGAAGAGCAGCTGTGGCAGAGCCCGGTGGCGGCAGCAGAGAGCAGCAGGGCGATGAGCAGAGTCACACCAAGGATCTGGAGGTGGAGGCCCTGGTCCTCCCTGTTGGTCCTTCTTTTCACCTCTTCTCCCAATGTGAAAGTGGGTGAAGTCATCCGTCATTGGTCCAGCATGAAGAAGAACGACTTTGGTAAACAGGTGACTGTTACAGGCACCGGCAGATCATGACGGCATGACGGCTTGTTTTTAAAATGCTAAATCAAAGCTCAAGCAACAAAAGCCTGCAGGATTAGTCGCTCTCCATCGCTGCTGTGCCTTATATTGTGAGGTGCTGTGGCGAAGACCGCGGCACGTTCATGTGGTGACGTGGGGACGAGGGAGGGGAAGATATCACTTACAGCCCCTTTAAAATCCATTATTAGTTATTTATGAATATTCAGGATTCAACACTTACTACTACAATACTCTTTTTTATTTTATTTTTCTTGCAAATTAAAAAAAAAGCATGAAAATTAAAAGAATACCCTGCCTTGTGTCTTTAACTGCTGACTGGAAAAAAAACACTTTTAAACTTAACTTTTCTCACGATGTTTAATTCTCTTACAGTATACAATGTGTGTATATATGTGACAGTTTTCACAAAACCATAAATCTTGGTTTCATTTGACCAAAATCTTAAAATCAAGTGCAGATAGATGTGGTAGAAATATTTTAGAATGAGATTCATTTATCCGTTTCTTTGAAATTTGAAGAAAAAAAGTCATGTTAAGTGTTTGTTTTTTTTTCATGTTTATTCATTTATTACCCAGAATTACTTCTTTTTTAAAAATAAACCTCTTGGGATGTTTTGATGTACATACCACGGGTGTTTGTTGAAATAAAACACAGAAGGGCATGTTGTTGTCATGTGTCTTTGTGGTGTTTTAAGTTGTGATTTATGCAGTGTGGGCTGGTTAATAGAGGCTTTAATGGAGAGCGTTTGAAAGAGGAACCACAAATGTCTGGCAGTTTCCTTTAGAGGTGATGTTCCTTAAATTAATGGCCTGGAAATTCACACCAAATGTAGGAGTCACCAGTCAGAGCTGGCATGTGCTGAACAGAAGTGAACTGAGTGTGTGTGTGTGTGTGTGTGTGTGTGTGTGTGTGTGTGTGTGTGTGTGTGAGGATTCCCTGTGATCTTTATGAACACTGCTGCGGTCACCTCGGCGGTTTGAGCCCAATGTAGCCGAAGCAAATGAAACTCATTACACCGTTTACGAGTTCGGAAAAGGAGAGACGATTGAAATTGTATCTCATAAACTTGGAGGAGGGTGGGGGTTTACACGGTACCGTGCAGGGGCTGTAAACATGAGAAACGTGAGAGACTTGTGTGTGTTTATGTAGTTTTCTTTTCTCCACGGAGTCAAATTAAAAAAACTCAGAGGCCCCCCGAGAGGATTCAGGGCACCGCTTGGAATCCCTGGATTGCATTTTCACAAAAAGCAAAAGCTGAGATCAGGTTCCGTCGTGACCTGTGCAACCTTTTTTTCGGGAAGAAATTGGGTCTTTTAGTTGTTTACGGTTGGAAATGTAGCCAAGCAAAACTGAAAATACCAAAAAGTACTAAAAAGCGTCAAAAGCAATGGAGCTTTTCGGATCATGTCGCCAGTGTTTTGTTGTTATATGTGTGTGTATTCTAATACCAAAACTTTCCCATGTCATCAGTGTCGCTTACAACACTGGACCAACATTATTACGTCTCAGTCTGGTATCTCTAAGAATTACAGCTATATTGGACAAACCTCACCATTTATGACCATTTCCAATGTTCTGTGCCAATGCAGGAAGTCGTTTGTCCTTTACAAACTCTTTACGAGGAGTTCATGTCCTTTGACAGACCTGTAATTTTTAAAACTTCGATTTAACATAGTAAAATTTCATAAAACATAAATCGGGTTTTTCAGAGTCTTAGAATTACATTTTTCAATGTCCAGTTCCACCAATGTTCAGTGCTGCCAATGCAGGAGGTCGTTTCTCCTTTACGAACTCCTTGTGAGGCATTTGTGTCCTTTGACAGACCTTTGTAATTTTTAAAACTTTGACATAATGTAGGAAAAAGTCAATCTAGATTTTTAGTCTTTTACAAACTCATACATATGAACTTTACCAAGTAGTTTGTCCTTTACAGACTCCTCATGAGGAGTTTTTTGTGCTTTCACAGACATGTAATTTTTAAAAACTTTCATCAAGTATAATCCGGGTTTTGCAAAATCGTCTAATGACATTTTTCTACATCCAATTCAACCAATGTTCAGTGCCAATGCAGGAGGACGATATGAGGAGTTTGTATCCTTTGACAGATCTGTAATTTCCAAAAATTTAACATAACGTAGAAAAACGTCTTTCGGGTTTTGCAGAATCATTGAATTACATTTTTCAACGTCCAATTCCACCAATATTCAGTGCCAATGCAGGAGGTCGTTTGTCCTTTATGAACTCCTTACGAGGAGTTTATGTATTTTTACAGATGTGTAATTTTTCAAAAATTTGACATAAGGGAGAAAAACGGTTTCGCAGAATCGTCCCATATTTTCTAGTTATGATTGTTTCCATCCAATGTTGCCAGGCTACTTATTAAATCTGGCGGGTAAAAATAATTTTCAGCCAGTTGTGATAATTTGTGCAACTTTGCACCATTTGGTCTGTTTCCACCAAAAAAAGCGAGACTATATTCCAATAAATCAGCCTCCTCTCATCTGAGTTCAGCTGGCTGATGCCGTGTTCACGTCATATCGGAGTTATATATTATATTAAACTCGAAAATCATTGATGGCTGGCCCTCATTTACAATGATGTTGAGTATAATAAAATAATAAAAGATACAAGATAAAAGAAAACATAAATTAAAACAAGTACAGTTGATAAGAGATAAATTGGTTGGGGATCATAGATTTAAAATGTCCAAGGGTTGCTAAAGTATCAATTTTTAGTTCTTTTTTTTAGTTTAGTTCTCATGAATATGAGTTTCTAACTTGTAAATAGCGTCATCAACATCCAGGTCACAATTACGACTGGGAATTTTTTTGTTGTTGTTGTTGAAAGCTCTTAAATATCCATCTTTGCATTTAATAACACAGAAGTGCCTGAAAACCAAACAAACATGGATGCCTCACACCAGCCAAAGCAACCCATTTGGCACCCACATTCAATTGATATAGTGTTTTATTGTCAATGTGTTTTAATCATTACACAACCGACTCTGTAATCATTTGTTAACCATCTTGATGACATGAGAGCTGTTAAAGTTGTGAGAGTTGTTAAAATGGGAATCTATTCCATCTCTACCACCCACAACATGAACGCAGCATCAGCAATGACAACTGATGACTATCTAAACCACATGTCATTTCAGTTTATTACAACTACATTTAGGCAAAAATGTATTATTCTATCATTCTATGATAAAACAACTGTAAAAGCTGTTCATATGAGTGAAAACCTTTAATGTTTAACATCTAAAATCTATACATTTATGATTTATAATGTATATTCTTCAATATTGTAACTGTGGTGTTGAGTCTGCCCAATTATACTGATGAAACTGAAGATTGGTAGCCCTTATGTAAAAAAAACTGGGCTACTTTTATGACAACTGAGCAGGTTTTAGGCCTTGATTGTGCTACTTTCTGTCAGTCCTATCTGACAACACTGTTTTCTGTCCCATCTGATGGTTATAAAACTATATAAGTAAAGATAAGTAAAGATTTAAAGTTTATCATCGAATAACAATGTAAAGGGTTTGGGGAACAACTGGCCCGAGTCTGTATATACAGCACAGTTTGTGTTACATAACCTTTGTCCATTCAGTTGGAGCATGGAATTCAAATCACCAAGGGACAAGATTATGGAGTTTTTCTGGCATTTTAAAATCCCACATAAACCAGCTGTGTGATGTAACATACTCTGTAAAGGAAAAACGATCTTCCACATTATGGTGCAGACAGAAGTTCCCTGCCAGTATCGAGCTGTAATTTGTTTTTGGCACGCATTTTCTTCCTCTAGACACTTGCAGATTTGTTTTTTCCGATGATGATGAAAATGGAAGGCAGTGTTGGAATCTATGGAGTAAGGTTTTGGATCGAACGCTTAGTTTTGCTCAATCAAGAAAGTGATGAGTTGTAAGGTCGGTCATACGGTTCTATCCGGGACTTTTGTTATCCTAAGATGCTCCATCAGTTTTATTAAACCTCCTTCGTAACACTTGAAAAAAAAAAGGGGTCTTTATTCTTTTTCAGTGATGCCCAGTCAGCTCGTTAAACAAAACAGGTTAACCACAAAGTGTTCCAGGCCGAGAAATGTCACAATTTGGCCGAACAAGTGATTCCATTGTGATCATTTACTAGATTTCCTCCTGTTCTGGTTTGTATTGAACACACCTTTACTGCTCCATGGAAAAAAAAAAAAAAAAAAAAAAAGTTTCCCAACGTCTTTTATGCAAATCAGCCCCCGGGCCCCTCCACGACTCGGCTTGTGCTTTGAATAGAGTATCAGTTGACCCTCGCTGTTGATTAGTTTAGATAAACCCAAAGGCTTGGCCTTCCTCTTCCTCTGTTTTCCTGTGGTTCCTGTTGGTTAGAAGAGTTCGCCGGTTGCATACACATTTGCATCGGTGTTGTAAAGTCTGTTTACATTTGCAAGAATTTCCAAAACATTGCAGATTGTATCTACTTTGAGAAAATGTTGGGGAAAGTCCAGTTATTAAAAGCTTTTATCAGCTTTTCGACCAGCTTAGCACCTTTTATATGCTCAAATTGTCCAAAATGAACCAAAGCTTTTAAGACTTTTTAAGACTTTTTAAGACCTTTCAAGCGATTTCACTGTCACAGATGCATTTCTAATATCAGAATAAAATCATGAGGGTTTTGCTAGAGTTGCGGTGCGCTCCCATCATCTCAATTGTTTGGTGCAAGCTGTCTTAAGTCAGTCTTCTTCATGTCTTTACATGTTTAATATCATCTGAAGTTTTTACTCTTGGCTCATGCAAACAGTGAAGTTCAATGACGTGAACATTGCCAACAACCAATAGGTGCACTTTCTCCAACCAGGTAGATGGTAAACATGGCGGGGACTCCGAGGAGGCACATCCTTTCTGTTCCTGTTCTCTCAACCGGAGTCGTGTCCACATTCTGCGGTGTTTTCTCTTTTTCTCTTTGGCTGGTTTTTACAGAACAAACCACTGCCCACATAAGGGCAGCTGTGGCCAAAAGCTGCTTCTGTTTCTCCTCCATTCATTGTTCAACAGTTTTTCCTTCTTGTAAATTTCCACCAGGAGCAGGATGGGAAATAATCTCAAAATCTAGTTGTAGTTCTTGCAAACAGTGACCCTGAAAGATCCCCCAAGTCTTTGCAAATCGATGACACCTTGTCTTTTAGATGTGTCAGACTTTAGTCTTTTTAAAGTATTCTAGTGTATTTTTAGGCATAAAATGGAAATCACAAACGGTTTGTTTGATTTGCATAACGTCTCCCACCCCCGAGGGGAACAAAGCGACGGGGGGCCTCCGTCTATACGTCCTCCTCATCAACATGTGAAGTGTCTACGGTCAATGGCGGAGGGGATTTACTCGCACAATAAAGACAGATGCCACCTTTTATCTGCTTAACGGAAGAAGGGCTGAGCACGTGGCACTTGACCGCGTGGATGCATGTTGTTGGCGCGTAATGACGTCCTCCTCCCACAGACTATTGAGATGAATGGTGAATACGGAGGGGGACTTGTTCTTTTTTAGCGGGATGTGGGAGGGAGGGACTGAGGGTCTTTTTTTTTTTGGATGAATTGATGGAGGTCCCCCGTCCCCCCCCTCCCCCCCAACGACACTTTTGGTGATTTCTCTTTTCCCAAACAGCCTTTGTTTGTCCTTTATGAATAAATTTAGGCTAAATCGACCCAGAGGAGACGAGAATCTGGTTTTCAGCAGACATGGTGTTGAGTTTGAGCCACTCCAGATGACAGACTTTTAAACATTTAAACAGCCTGACAGGCACTATCCTGTGACCACTGAGGGAAAACAGTCACTGACAAGCTCTGTCGATTGATATTTAGTAGAAAGTGTTTTTTAAATTTGCTTTAATAACAAAAGAGCAGGGTGATTTGATTTATTGCCTGGAGGGACATTGATTTGTTACAGCGGGAAAGGAACAGAGATGCAGGTTGGAAACGAATGAGTAAAAAGTACAAAAGCACTAAATTTTTCTGACATGCTTCACTTTCATGCACATCATCTTACAAATATTTCATGCTACTTCTTGTCTTCTTGTGTTTGTTGTTGTTGTAGTTTTTAGTGCACAACCACCACACTGCTGAATCTGTGTCAGACAAACCAAATTATATATATGACCAGAGTTACACCCAATAAAAGGACAATAAACCTAAAAACTACAAACAGACAACATTTTTATGACGGGGGTTTCAACTGGCTGCAGAGATTTTAAAAGACAGTGATATGAATAATCTGCTTCCGATAGTGGATTTTCTGTCTGCATAAACTTTCTGTTCTACTAAATCATCAACGCAATACGAAACCCGCTAAATTTCAAACAACCTGACATGATCAATCACTCAGCACACATGAAGACATCTCTACAAGCCAGAACATGTAATTATGCAAATCATTCACAGACCAGTGAGCTCTCCCTCTCTCTCTCTCTTTCTCTCTCTCTTTCTCTTTCTTTTTCTCTCGCTCTCTCTGGGTGAGTGACACAGACAAAGACAGAGTGGTCTGAAATGCTCCATTTGATTCCTGATGGTGTTCCCTTCAGAATGAGCAACATCTGCCCTGAAGAGCTGCAGCTCCCAAACTCTGGAGGCCGGATTCTTCCAGATACGGAGCTGGACTGGAGGGTCGGCGGGGGTGGGAGAGGAGGGGAGGGGGGGGGTTGTGGAGGGGGACGGACGCTCATTATGAGTCAAGTTTTAGTGGCCAAGTGTACCGACGCAGGTGTTTTCACTTACTCCGGCTAATTAGACTGCTGCTCAGGTTGAGATTGGGCAGAGCTTCACTCCAAAGTATGTGAGGTCACCAGACTACATTAACCAATATTAAAAAACAAGTGGAAACACCTGTGTGGTCTATCAAGGATGTGCAGGAAAGTCTTATTTTCACTGAAACCCATGTAGAGAAGAGTGATGAGCTGCTGGACAGTTTGGCAAAACCACAGATTAAGTTCATTGAGGGCATTTATTTTAGTATTCAGTGCCAATACTATTTAAAATAATTACTTTATACGATACCTGCTTGCATATGACAGCTACAGTATCATCGTTAGGCAGCTAAAACTTGGATGCTGTTAGGAAAACAACGCCGTCATGGTCAAACAAGCGTAAAAAAGCACAAATATACATTACAGGTCTGACCTTAAAGACCAACTGTGGGTGTTTTAATGCATGTAAGCATCAGCAAAGTAAATTAGTGCAAGACTGATACAAAATAATGAATCCCAGAAAAAATCCTCCACAGATGGTGAAGACAAAACTCCTCTACATTGCTTTTTCTTTGGCAAAATTTTTTTTTGGCCAATGACTACGGCTCTTTTCCCCCCGTGAAGTACACCCTCATTTGCATTTGCAAGTTTACAGCCTTTTTTCTTGCATCTCGGGCCAAACCCTCACCATCTTTCTATCCCACAGCGCACTGAGGAGCCATTTACTCATAAATCTTCTAACGCTGCACCTCAGGAGATTTCACATCTGACCTCAAACGCAACTTACTGCATTGGCGCTGAACAATGGCGTTGCGCAATCGTGTCGTGCAGAATGATCCAATATGACAATAATTTACAACTTTCGACAAGTAGCCATTGAGGATGGAGAAGTTATAGAGAGGTTTTAGGAGATTTGGCAGCTTAAAATGATCAGAGACAACTTAGAAATTCAGGCCTCATCTTCAGTTTATAAATATATTTGGTGTAATTGAAAGAAAATTGCACATTTTAATAAGTTAACTGTGTGTAATACTATATAAAACTGCTTTCTTTGCTTGCATACATTCATTTTTGTTACATTTATGTTAAAATGTGCGTGTAAATGATCAAACAGTACATCTGTAAGCCTTCAGGTTTGACATTTTTCTAACCAAATCAGACAAAAAAAAGGCTTCTTTTAGGATTTATGACCTCTGTATTTCTAAAACTCCTGGCTAAGAATATAAAAAACATGATGGGTACAAAGTGTACAACCTCCTAAATTATATAAAGCAGCTATGTATAAATTATATTCCTGTCATACTTGGATGAAGTTTCGTGTTTCTAAGTTTTACCACGTCAGAGAGTCTCTTTGGCTCTGTAACCACTGATGTTTGCTTGAGTCAACAAAGCTAATCCAACAATCCAGATCCTGTTGGAAGTCCGGTTCCTTGTTTTTGGATGGCAGCTTGCCCGGACACACATACACACACACACACACACACACCAGGCTGGTCAGTGTGTGGAGAGAGAGAGAGAGAGAGAGAGAGAGAGAGAGAGAGGCACAAACTGCTTTTTATTCAGTAACAAGCTCATTGAGGAGCTGACAAACCCTCCAGAGTCTCTGCAGCCAGTCAGTCAGTCAGTGTGTCGCTCTGTCAACATTTCTACGGACTGATTCTTTAAAAAAAAAAACAACAACACTTTACTGGTTTTTATTTCCACCACCACCACCAACACCACCAGCACCACTCTGGACTCTCGGGACTTGACTGTTTAAATCTACTTTCATTTGAGTTTCTTCTCCTCTTGTCAGGCTGCACCGGGCTTTTCTCACAGGTTGGTCCATTATTATTATTATTATTTTAATACATTATTTCCACAGATTCTCTGTTGTGCACACTTGGATGTGTGTTTTGACATTGTGACAGGATACTTTTGTCAGTGTGTGTTTCGTGCTGTGAATCTGTCCAGTGAAAGTTTTTTTTTTTTTTCTCCTCTCTTTGCCTCAGTCTTCCTCCTCAAGTGTTTACATAACATTTTTAAACGAGGTCAAGCATTTTCTGCCTCAAGCTGAAGGAGTTTTGCTGTAAAACCTTGTGTGAAATTGACATTTTGATGCTTTTTTTTTTCTTTTTACACACACCTGATATTATCTTTACAGTAGAAATGAATGCCAGATATTGCAAAAGCTATGAAAATTGGTGTTTCATGGATAAAACATCATTTAATTCACAAAATATGATCTGTTTTTACTCATTTGAAGCATGTTTACAATGTGCATTCTTTGTCATTCCTACTTCTATTTACCTCTAAATCAATGGAAATGTGACTCTACAACTCTGCTACTTTTACAAGACTATTAATTGGAGTTTTGCAAAGTAACTGGAGTCTTTTCCACCTTTCAAAACAGCAACTTCTTCCACGATACAACTGACAAAACCTCAGGGAACGAGCGTCAAATCAGTCCGTTTTTTTTTTTCTCCCCCCCCTCACTTAAATAGGCTTCTCATTAACTGTCTTGCCGATGGAGTTGGAGGCAATTAAAACAAGTGGTGAATGCATCACGCTGGGGCAGCATATGGTGTGCGTGTGCGTACGTGCGTGTGTGTGTGTGTGTGTGTGTGTGTGTGTGAAAGGGACAGAGACAGACTGACGTTTCAATTTGCTCGTCACGCTTTAATTGTGTAATTGAAACCTCCCTGTTGTGTGATTGTGTGTGTGTGTGTGTGTGTGTGTGCTGCCTATTGATTAATCATAAAAACATTCCTTCTAATATTAATGATTTTTTTTTTACAGTTATTATGAGTTTGCAGGTTTTTACTGTTCATTGATATTTCTATACTGTTGCCATTTTTGTGTGTTTCTAGTCAGTTGATAGTGAACTTATTGTACTTCCCCCCCCCCCCCCCCCCCCCCCCCCCACCCAAAAACAATCTAACCACTTGGGTCCATTTAGTAGCTGCTCTGAATCTTTCTGTCATATCACATGATCTTCTTCAGCAGATGGAGTTTTGTGGTTGTGATTGAACTTGGATGTTAAATTAAAGATTTAAAAGGATTTAAACACTTTAACCCTTAAATGTCCACGTTGGCATCAAAGCTGAAATAAGTAAGATTATGTGATACAATCGAAAGCTTCAGACTAGGGTTGAAACTGATGATTAATTTCATTTCAATGTCATTTTCTTGACTTATTGAATAGTTGTTTGGTCCATTTAAAAAGTCCAACCTCAAGATTTTCAGATTACTGTCATAAAGGACCAAAGAAACCAGAAAATATTCACATTTGAGAAGCTGGACTCAGAGAATTTGGACTTTTTTCTTAAAGAACGGCTCATAAATAGTTGGCAACTAATCGATCAATAGACTAACTGTTGCAGCTCTACTCGAGAGCAGCTACTAAATGGACCTTGTGTTCTCAACAGCTGTTTCCATGGTCATAAAATGAACTTCAAACCTCAGTTTTAAGCTTTAGTTTTCCACTGAAGTTCCTACAATATTATCTGATCTCTCGATAAGAAGACATTTAAACTTATCCAAGTGAGACGACTTTATTAGTCCCAAATCAAATGTGTTCCTTCTTCTGGAGGGCTTAATTGCAAGTTTAGTTTCCAATATTATATCCCCCATAGCAGCTGCAGGTGTATATTAGGGTATATTAGCAACTAATCTGTCAGAAAATAGTGAAAAACACCCATCACAAGCCCCCAGAGCCCAATGTGTCGTCTTCAGATGTCTTGTTTGGTTTGACCAGCAGCCCAAAACCAAAACTATTCAGTTTACAATCACATAAAACTGAGAAAAGCAGCAAATCTTCACATCTGAGAAGCCGAAACCAGCAAATATTTGTCATTTTTGTGCTATAAACGATGAATGATGAATGAGTGGTGACTGTTGTTTCATCTCATCGCTCATCTGAAGTGATCTTGATGCTCTTGCATTTCATAAATCTCTTAATCTCTGACTCACTGTGCTGAAACAACCAGTCAATTTATCGATTAGTTGATTAGTTAATCGTTTTTTTTAACCAAAACTCACCAAAAAATTCACCGTTCCACCTTCTCAAACATGAGTATTTGCTTCTTTTCTCTGTTTCTATCATTATAAATTGAATATCTTTGGGTTTTGGGCTTCCTGTTGAACAAAAGAAGCAATTTGAAGACATCATCTTTGGCTCCGGGAACATGTGGTGAACAGTTTTTCCAATATCCCTATGAAATACACACGAAGACTCGGTTGTTTAAGGACTGTTATATTGTTTTCTGTCAGAGCTACTAATCTGGCAGGGACAGCAGACTTTCATTGCTGATAATTAAAATAAATGCAGCCAAGACAGCAGCCCAGACTGTTAATGAAATCATTTACAGGGAAACAAAGCCGGGGCCGATTCCACAATCTCATAAAACTGCTGGAAGAACACAATGAGTCAGGTCAGCTGTGAACAGGAAAAAACATTGGCGCTCCTCCAGCAGTTTCACACAGCATCCTTCCTAACTCCCGTCACACACCGCCCCTCCAGCTCCCCGGGAGGAGAGGAGCCAACACTTTGGGTATTTTTGACTCCTGTCCATCCTCGTTTCAGAGACGAGCAGTATAAGGCGTCAGGTTTATGCTTTTTATGAGCTGCAGCGACTCAGCCAATCTCATTCTCCCCTACCCACCCACCACCCCAAAAAAAACACAAGCCATAATGTGTCAACTTCCTCCGGGCATTTTCACGTCTCCTGTGTTCTTATAAACGTCAAGTTTACTCGATTTTAGAGGCTGAAATTCACAACTGGAACACTTTATTTAGTGGACAAACACTGCATAAAACTATAGACGCTAGCTTGTGTAGACAACCTGGTTTGATCGTTTAGATTTTCTTAGAAATACAAAATGTCACTCCAAGGTGCTGTCTTTTTTTTTAATATAGCAATGTTCCCAAGTTTATGTGGTTTTGTCAACTTAAAATCACCAAAATGACATGTGCACCACTGGAAAATCATGACACATGCTCTTAAAAAAGACTTAAAAACACCACAACCTCCACCACCACGAAATGAAAACAAACAGTGATACCTTTCGGTGCTGCGCTGCTGTGACTTTTTCACATCGGTGACTCTAAAAGGCAGCAATGGATTAGTGTTAAGAAAAAAATTTAAACTTACAATTACCCATAATGTAGCATCACTAAACCCTGAGGTCTATATAGATTTAAACTAAATGGAAACCAGTCGCTCTTTAGGAAACAGTTTGGATTTCAGTCTTTAAGGAGGACTTCACTGAAATTATGTCTTAATACTCATAAAACACTCAACAATTGTTAAATGCACAACTTGGACACCTTTTTTTTTATAGCTGTGAAGATCCAAAACAGTACTTCTTTTGATGCCTTACATGGAGAAATATGAACATGTTTTTCTACTAAACTTTTGTTTCTCATTTAACAAAAGAAGCTAAACTTCTCAAATGTTATATGTTCTGTAAATATGAGCAGCTGTAGAAAAAAACATCTCCTAACTAAAACAGTCTACAAGTGGCAATTTTTTTTTTTTTTGTTGATTTAAAACAGAAACTATCTGTTCAAGCAAGAAGTAAACAACTGGGTACAAATCTGATCAGACATGCAATGCCAGCTTTTCAATACTCAGTGCTTCAGACACATTTCAGTTGGCACCGAATGCTGAAGCTTGATACCCAACTCTAATAAACAGTGGAGAGTTAGTAGTGTCTTTGTTACATTTTAACACATAATTTTCCTTTGACTCAGGGTTTCCATTGTACTTTGTGAACCCAACCTTTCAGGACTACAAGGGGGAGAGCAGGAGACAGTGTTTCAGTGGAGTATTCCTTTTAAATGGGACATGTTATAATATCGGATGTCTACGTTAAACCAGTTCTGAGCGCTTCGTAAAAGGTTGTCTGATGGGTTGTTCGTGTTATCTACTCGCTTTTTGCGGATCGAATTCAGGCTCAAACATATGTTTGACAAGTTTATATTTTGAGTAAAGAATGAGGAAAAAGAGAAAGTGAAATCCGACTATTACTGTTTGTAGCCTCCGAAGCGGGCCAATCAGAACAGAGTGGGCTCATTGGGAGGGGGGGGCCTTAAAGAGACAGGCGCTAAAACACATGGATGTATTATAAGAGCTGGATACTGGACTAAAAATGGCGCCCATTTGGTCCTAGAGGAATTGCTTGGCTGACACACATCAATGGCCGAAGAGCAAAACCTCCGATCTGAAAAATGCACTTTTTTTACCCAATACATAATACACTGTTTTTGGATTATATTACTATATAGTATTGTAGTCCAAAAACAGTGTATTATGTATTGGGTATCCTTAACAAATAGCATTCTGCAGGAAAACAACAAGTTCTTTTTTTAAACAAGTTTTCTCAAAAAAAGTGCATTTTTCAGATAGGTGGTTTTGCTCTTTGGTCATCGATACGCCAAAAAAGGTTTCTAGCTTCCGGGTTTGCTTCCACGTTGTGCGGCCCACTGAATATGCGCAGCAGTGTTTCCCCTGCTGGCCCCGCCCGCAAGCTCCCGCTCGATTCATAGACATTACATTGTGATGACATCATATTTTTAAATCGCTTTTCTCGGCTTGAGGAAAGTTTTACATGTATAAAACCTTCATGGATCAAAAATTCATAGTAGAAAGAGTCATAATTGACCTTGAGGTGTCCTGTCAACAGTTTTACAGATGTCTCTTTTATGGGGGAAAATACTTTTTTGGCCGCCAGGGGATTTTTCACTGCAATACCGCAAGTGGCCACTGGGAAAAACTGGCTGCAAGGCTGAGCAGCGCTGCCCTATCCAGCTCTTATTATACATCCCTGCTAAAAACAGCCTGTTTCAGACAGAGGCTGAACTGAGGGGCTGCATAAAGAGCCACTATAAGATAAATAATGAGTTTAACTGTAAATCATACAAAGATTTTCAAGTAGAGCCCCCGAATATAAATAAAGAAATGGAAATGTGCATTTTATGTCCTCTTTAAGTTTAAATTTGCCACTTCTAATGGGTGGGAAAGTGTTTTTACCCATCACAAGAGTTTAATTTGGGCAAATTGGATGCATCTGAATTATTAGGGAAGGGACACTTGTGAATTTCAGCCTTTTTTTCTGTGATTTAAACTGATTCTCACTCTAAAATGTTTCCTAATGTGCTTTTTAAAATGTTTATATGTAGTGTTTCTGATTTCTCTGCTTGAGAGAGGAATGCATGCATCTAGGACTGTGTGTGTTTTTTATATTTTGTTTGTGTCTTTTGGACTCAATGTGCTGGAAAGCTGTTGAGCAGAGACACCATGTGCAGCCTGGCCCTGACAGTAATCAGTCGATGAATAATGAACACACACACAGACCTGCCATTGACAGCTGTTTGGTATCTTTGTGTGTGTGTGTTAACTCTATCAGTCGAGTGCAGCTGCATGCCTGCCTGTAGCAATTATGTTCTCGCTAAATAAGAGCCAGCGCTGGGAGGAGGGGGCTGCGTGTGAGAGAAAGAGGGAAGGGGCAGAGGATCGGTACATATTATTAAGCGATTAACTTACTCAAAGGATGGCCGCATGATGTGTGTGTGTGTGTGTGTGAGTGTGTTTCTGCACACATGCCGTTTGAACTGTGTGTAATATAAACCAGCTCGGGGACTTTAACATGAGCCTTTAGGAGTCTTTTCGCAAGAGGGTTTCAATCGCGCACACACACTAAACTTGCCCTTTTTACCTCCTCACACACACATCTCAATGACATTTTCTTGCTGTCACGCTAACACACACACACCGACTAAGACATATGCTCTGTTCTCAGGGCCCATATGTATTTATCCTGCCATTTGACCCAATCACTCTTTGAGATCCTCAAAGACTCTGTTGTATTGTGAAGTCTACACACACACACACACACACACACACACATATAGACCTATAAACATTCACTAACCCCGTTGGTACCCACAGGCCATCTCCCTGCGGCCTTTTCATGGTTAATTTGCTGCTCAATAGGTCAAGAGGAAAAGCAGACATCAAGCGAATACACACACACACACACACACACACAGTCTCAAAACACGACAAGTCATGCGGCCGTCCAGGCACCAGGGTCGGCTCGTCGTACGTTTCCCAGACAGATCTGACTGCAGTGATTTACTGGGTCATAAGAACATGAGTAAAGCCGCCCTTAAGTCAACAACGCCTTTGTTGTTGTGGTCTGAAGCGCGGCCTCGTGTTTGTCAGGATATGCTATTAAATGACCACTTAAGTTATTTGTCATCCGTTTTTTCTGTGTTCAAATGTCCCACAAAGGCCACTAGTAATCTATTTTTTCATGCATGTGAGGCATTTACTCAACAGCAAAGGTAACAAAGCCACCAGTATCTTCATCTTTTATATCAAAGGTACCAAAACTTTCTCTCAATTAGAAAGTTAAGAAGTAGATTAGTAGTTTATTTGCTTTCTTTCTGAGAGTTAAGAACATTGATATTGATACCATATTTGTGAATTAAATACAGAGCTGGGGTCGTGAGATTAGCTTAGCTTAGCATTAAGACTGGCAGCAGGGGGAAACAGCTAGCTGACTGAATTACCATTTTGTTTCACTTCAATCATTCAGCCTCTCTTTTACTGTTTTGTTTTGCCTCAACCTATCTGTTGCTACGTTGACGTAATTTTCAGTTAGCACAGAAACTGGCAGCGCTTGCTAGGAGCAGTAGAGCAGTTAACTTAACGTTTTCCAAGTCCAACAATTAACGAGTTGCTATTTATACAAATCGACTTAAAACAGCCTGTATATCTACCCCAATCTAATCCTCGCTTGTTCAGTTGTGGCCATTTTTCTGTTGCTATTTTACATAAATGTAGTTAGTTGGGTAGCAATTAAGCTAGCTCTGTAGGAAAATGACAGCCCCATTCTTGATCCTGACGGAAAAAACATCCAATAAACATAACACCAGACCTCTTTGAATTGCCAAACAAATCAGAGTTGTGGCTGCCAATTCAGAGGTCTGGAACAAGGCTAAGCTAACCTTACAAGCTAACAAAATCTGCCTCCCATCACCTCTAAACTTCACTGTTAGCACATTTTTATCTTGTTTGTTGAATATGTGCTCAAATATAGTATTTAAAAATTGCAATTTGTAGTTTTTTGAGGAGTAATGTGCTGTAAGTATTTAACAGTTTATCCATCAACACAGCACTTCTATAAAGGGCGTTTCTGGTTATGGTGTGGGTTGCCCGACAACCACACAATGACAACAAGTATTCAGGAAGTCACTGCCCCCAACCAACCCTCTTGAAACCAAACTTTGTCGTTTTTGTACATAATGAGCTGAAAGGATGCTGGTAGGTGGATTTTTTTAAAAAAAAAAACTTTGGACTGGACAGAGACAGGGTATCTGTTTCCTCATGTTTCCAGTCTTTAAGTTAAGCTAACCATCACCTGGTTGTAGCCTCACATTTAACAGACAGATGTGAAAATGGCGTCCTCTCATCTAACTCTCAGCAAGAAAGTGAATAAGCATATTTCTCAAACATCAAACTATTCCTTTCATGTAATTATTAACATGCATTTATATCATGTTATGAAAATGTGCCCTTTTATTCTACCTGACAATGAGCTTGGTGCCATTTTGGTGGTCGTACTCGTTACTATGGAAAAATCTGCACAATTTGATGCAACCCAGCAACCAAATGCAGACCAGAAGGACAGTCCCTGCTACCAAACAACAGAAATATTAAGCAAATATCATGCTTCAGTAACTCTGCTATCATAATGTGATACCTGGTTACTCCCTGGATCTCCTGAATCAATGCTGTTGCCATAACGACATATTGCATTTACACAAGTAGCAGAAGAGTAGAAACACACACAAAAAGACAAGTTGATTGATCGATTGATTCACACCTGCATGTGATATGTGTAGCTGGAGCTGCTCAACAACTCAAACTCAACAGCTGCACTGAAAGAGGAAAAAATTGAACAGCTTGAAATGTCAAATAGAGGTGTTAATAAAGTCATACACACTGTGAGCAGCTTCTGTTTTGCATGTGAGCTGCCAAGAAAACATTCAGAGGTGGGTACTTTACAGATAAAAAAAGGCAGAGCAAGTGATTCAACTCTTTATGCTGAGCTAAGCTAATCTGCTGCCAGATGTAGCTTCATATTGAACAGACAAACATAAGAGTGGTAGCAATCTTCTCATCTAACAGTCAGCAAAAAAAGTGAATATGTGTATTTCCAAAATGGAAATGGGCTTTCCTGTGAAAACAAGCTAAGAAAAACTTTGTGACAACACATTTTTCCTGATAACCCAACAGTGTTTTCTAAGTTTATCAACTTAAGAAACAGATTCTTTTCCCAACCTGTAAAGGAATATGTGCTAGTTTTTGTTCTTACATAGATACACGGGTTTAACTGGACAGCCAAAAGTACAATACAAAGGCTTAATATTCATCTGGTAGAACATAAAATGGATCACTAGCAATATACAGTATTCACATTTCAATCACTGACGCCGTGTTCATGTCATATGGGATTGATGGGAAAGACAGGATTTCCGTACGAATGGGAAATGTAGCCTAAATTAGTCGTGTTTCTGGCTAAATTAAAGCAGGTGTGGACGGACTGTCTAAACCATTTCAGTCTATTTTCAATTTTAAGTGTCTGATTGTGTTTAATATCAGGTTTAATTACCTTGAACAGTTTTGGCACCCGTTTTGTCGACACTTCTGGAAGTGTTTCTGCCAAGTGGGAGGTATCGTAGCTGCTGCTCGTTATTACAATTTGAACAACATGACATGAACATGGCATGAGAATAGGTGCACAAGATCCATATCAATTAGCCAAATACATCAAGACGGGTAAAGGATAGAATACCTAGAGGTATGAGGTAGGGCTGCAACTAACTATTACTTTCATTATCGATTAATCTGTTGATTGTTTTCTCTATTAATTGAATAGTTTTGTCTATAAAATGATGGAAAGTTGTGAAAATGCCTGTTTATAATTTCCCAGAGTCAAAGGTTATTTTGTCTGAACAACAGTCTAAAACCCAAAGATATTCAGTTTACTGTCATGTATGACAAAGAAAAACATTTGAGAAGCTAAAAGCAGCACATTCTTTGGTATATTTGCTTAAAAAAAGACTAAAATGATTAATAAATTATCAAAATAATTGCCTTCTATTTTTCTGATGATCCACTAATCGATTAAACAACTAATCTTTACAGCTGAGGGGATCCCACAACACGATAAAAACAGTATCCTGATACTGACCTTGACGTTATAAGAACATAAAATTTCTATTTTTGTTGTTTTCATGATACTCTGCAGGTTTGGATTCAGCAGCTGTTGGTTTACATCGAACAATTTCACATTCTTTAGAGGTATCGCTTACAATAACGTCTTATCTTTAATGACATCTAGCCTCAATGATGTCACCGGCCATTAAAGCAGGCATCTGTTCAGCTTATCTCTTCCTCCTTATGTCCCAGTTTGATGACATTGCATAACATCTCCCGTCTCTCCCTGGTTTTTCCTCCTCCTCCTCCTCCCGTAGGCTCTGGGTTTTCCTGGTGATGACCTCACTGCTGTTCCCTGGCAACGCCCACGCTGCGATGAAGGACCTCTCCTCTTCTTCCTCTCCTCTCACCTCCCTGCTCCACTACCCTTCTTCCAAGACCTCCGTCGTACCTTTCTCTCCGTCCTCCGGTGCCACCTCCTCGCCTGGGTCGTCCCTGACGTCGGCGCCGCTCTCCAAACCTCAACCTTTCTGCCTCCAGACGGGGCCGCATCTGATCGCCAGCATGCAGCTTCAGAAGCTCAACTCGCACTACCAGAACCTCGCCAGCGCTTCTGCTGGACACCCGACGCCTGGAGCTGCTCAAAGGGGCTTCGGTACCTCACCTCTGGGCGCCGGAAACCAGATCCTGGGGCCCTCTGGAGGTCTCGGAGGAGGCGGAATGGGTGTCGGCATCAGCATGGGGAACCAGGGCTCTGGCGCAAGTGGAATTATCGACTTCGACCCCGTAGACGAGGAGGTTCTCATGTCTCTGGTGGTGGAGCTGGGTTTGGACCGAGCCAACGAGCTGCCTGAACTCTGGCTGGGTCAAAATGAGTTTGACTTCATGTCGGATGTGCCGGCCGGTTGCTGACCTACAAGAAGATAAAAGATACCCAAACGCAGCGGAATCGATTGACAAAGAGAGAGAAAACTTTCTCTCCCCTGTTTTGTTTTTCTCTTTCCCTACCTTTCTTGGTTGATAAGACGAGGAAACGGACGAGACACTGAGTGATCGAGAGACAGAGATATTAGAGGTGTACTCTTGTTTCTCTTTGGCTTTCATACTCTGTACGGGCAGAGACTCATCAAAGAAAAAGCTTGCTTTTGTTTTTTTTTTCTTTTTATAATGGAGTTGTACTCTTGCGGAAAGAGAGAGCGTGACATCTTTTGTTTTTCATTTAATTCAATCTGTGCTTTTGTTTTTGCCTCCTTCTGCATTGATTTTTATTTTTTCCTTTTCATTTAAAGAGGAAAAACAGAAGCATGAGTATGAAAACAGAAACAAGGAGTCATTGCTGTTGGACGGTCTCCTCTTCCTTCCATCACGAATGAAAACAAGTTCATTGACATACGAAGGGTCGACAAAGACCTCTTGGAAGCAAAGATGACAAAGACACACCTGTTGGACTTCTCTGTCCTCCGTGCCATCCTCTCTCGATCAACTGAGCGCTTAAGGAAAATGAAAACGGGATACTTGCCTTTATTGGAGATTTGCGAATGACAAACACTACGTTTCCTGTTTTCTTAATGGACAATATTAGACTGGTCTCACGGGAAAGAGACTCCTGTCTCTTGGCTTCACAAAGAAACTGATTGTCTGAGAACTGGTTATCTCAATGTACTTCTCTTTCTTTCTTTTTCTGTTTGAATTTAGTTCACCCAGTCGTATTCATAGAACATGTTATTTAAGACAGTGGCTGATATCCATCAGGACTCTCGGACAAGGAGCGCTTCTATAATCGGTTCTACTTTTCTGAACATAATGAATTAGATCAAGGGATGTGGAATCTTTTGGAGCCTTTTAGACCTGAATGGAGTAAATTGTGTCTTGCTCTGGAGCAAAGCCTCATTAAAGCGATCGAGACCTTTTGGTCATGTGAGTCGCCACTACATGTACAGTAGGCTAACAACGTGTTTTGTTTTCTGACCTACAGCGTAAGAAAGACTGACCTGGGTGATGAAGTCAAACAGGTGTCTGTGATCTTGGATCAGCACAGACTGAACAATCTTTAGCTAGAATACAAGGTTTTGTTAACACTTGTGGACATAAACTGAATGGGAAGAGCAGATAAACTCACACGCCATCTGCTTTTTTGTTTTTCCTGTTCTGCCACCTTGATGTTTGTGTCAAAACACAGTTCTTTCATCCCCGACAGACCTTATTATCACCACACTTCCATGTTACTGATAAGGTGGCTTTGTCTCTTTTGTCATTGTAAGGTTTGTAAGATACTGTTTGCACACCTTGCAGGGCAACCTTTGACCTGAACACACACTGTGGTTAGTTTTCAGTGTGTCAAGATGGCGGTTCAGTCCAGCAGTTCAAATCGGACCAAAGCAGTTGGACGTTAAACCCCACAGACATGATCAACTCATTGACATTACCACTAACAAGTTAGCATCATTAACTACCAGCTTCAGTTCATTCTTACTGCTTTACTGACTCTTGAAGGCAGAGACGATAACAGCTAGAAAATGCTAGCTACTATGACAGCCATACTAGAGGTCCTCATGCTCTTGGGTTCGTGGAACAACTTTAATTTGTTCAACTTCACTCAGCACACCACAATCAGAAGAGACTGTGGATTTGTTTTGACAGTGCCCTCTTTCTAGCTAGCTAATAATCACCATCTGCTATGATTTTGGCCATTGTAGAAGCTAGCTTTGGCTACATATTGGTAGCAAGATGAAACCCCTTACAAAAAGGCACAAGTAAAATTAATGTTTTCATATATTTTGTGTCACATATTTGAAATAGATAATGAGCAATCTCCTAAAACTGAAATACATCTCATTTGCTTTCTTGAGTTTGATAAGATGATTGATACCACTCTCATGACGGTGTGTTTAGTAGCCTACAGAGTTCAATCCATGTAGCGATTAGCTTAGCTAAAACTGGAAGCAGGGTAAACTGCTAACCTGACTGTGCCCAAAGTTCAAAAATAGTTAAACAATGTCTCTTTTTAAAACATTTTTGTTTGTGTACGCATTAAACAAACAAGATACATGTTCATTTTTGATCTTTGGAGGTGTTGCTAGGCATATTTTTGAACTTTGGACAGAAAACGGCTAGCTGTCTTAGTCATTTTGTAAGCCTAAGCTAATATCCTCCAGGTTTCAACTCTGTAATTAATACACAGATGTGACAATGGTAAAATCTTTTCATGGAAAGAAAGCTAATAACTCAAAAAAAATTCTTTCAAGCTGAATCATTTTAGGCTAAAGACATTTAATCATTCACAGAGTAGCAACAGCAACTACAGACAACTGATAACTACATTATCAGACCAATCTTTTTGGTTGCCTGACAGTTGCTGCTTTATTTTAAATGCCTTACTTGCATACTCACCCTCCACTGGATCTCCATGATGGTACCAGATGTGGTTGCCACAAATGACATCAGACTTTGGCATCGTTAATTGGAATAGTATCTGTTTTTAGTTTATACCATCTATCTAACAGGTGTTGTTTCTTACTGCTGCAGACTTTGGTGGTTGAAAAAATCCCAGGGGGGGTAAAATTGACACCCAACCCACCTACAGGAGCTTTACTGTGCTGTGTTCTGGATACAGTAAGGATGGGGGGCTCTGACCTATATCTGTTGTGGTAAGAAGAGACAAACTGTGCAGCAGGAACAAAGGCCTTTCACCTCAACCCAGTGTGGGTTATTGTGGGTTTACTGGACCACACACACACACACACATACCTGTATATGTACAAGAGGTTGCAACAACACACCTGCATGTGCATTCACATTCTTACAAACGCACACACACACACACACACACACACACACACACATAGGAGCACGCGGATGGTATTACAGCAGGGAAACGAGAGTAGCAGCCATGAAACGAGCACTTGTTCAGTTACACACACACTTCACAGGGGCATCGAGGTTGTTGAGGTGTGTGTGTGTGAAAAGAGATAGTGAAAAAGAGTCTGAGTGAGAGTGAATGAGAGACTACACACGTCTAAAAATGCAAGTGTGTGTTTATGTGTATGTGTGGTTGTGTGTGTGTGTGAGGATACATCTATGATCAGCAGGTAATCTGTCAACATGAAGACCACCGAGGGTGGAAAAAACACACGCTGGGCCTCGTTAATTTATTTAGATATAGACAGGTCAGCTTACACACACACACTCCTCAACTTTTTTTTTTTGATGTTGATTAGGGTCTCAGTTACAGTCAATGAGCACCAGCTTTCTTTCTTTCTTTCTTCTAATGAAACGCGAGAAGCAGCGATTAATAAAAACCCAACGGAGTAATTTGATGAAAATCCTTTTTTCTTTAAAGGATTTTGCCTGATATTTTACTCAAAACAGCCACTTTACTGTTTTTTTTGTTGTTGTTTTCCTGCAAAATAAATGAATAAAGATGCTTCTCATCACTCCTAAACCCAACAGACAGACACGCTGATTCTTCTCTTCCTCTGTCTCATCGTCTAAGTGGGTCAAAATAACATTCCACTATCTTCAGATCGAACAGTCTTGTGTTTGTTTCCATCTGGTCAACACTGCTTTAAAGCCCCCCCCCCACCCCCTCCCGCCCGTTTTTTTTTTGCGTGTATGTGTTGTTTTGCGGTCCGGCCTTAATCCCAGCTGAGTGAATGTTATTTTTGCTGTGTGAACCAGAGGGACACCCCCCCACCCCCCCAAACACACCCACCATCCCACCACCCCCACCCACTCTCCTCTCCTCCCCTGAGAAGTTGCCTGGTGGAGATGTTTGAATTGTCTGAGGGCTTTCATTTCCTCTTTTTCCTTGACCCCAATATTGCAGATTAACCCCTCGGCAGAAACCTTTTGAACCAAAATATGCCTCGGCTCACAACTATTTGGTTTCTAATGACGAAAACTTAGATCCATGCAGAATATTTCTTTGCTTAATCTGCTCCGAAAACCAAATGGTTTAAGGTTGGTTTTTGCATGTTTTAGCTTGAAACTACAAATCACCTGAACCTGTTTAGTGCGTCATAAGTTTTTGGACCATCTTTCATGCATCCATTGCTTTCAGTTCATCCCGTTACTCTGTCAAAGCCATTATGTTTGTCAAAGTAATATTTGTAATCATATGGTAATGCAATTACAAGGACAGACTGTTCTGAAAGCTCCTCCCTGGTGCATTCAAGGACGTTCGGACTAGATGCTCGACAGAAAAATTCATCACCAAAAGTGTTGATAGTTGATTAAGTAATGTTTCAAGCAAAAATACCAAAAATTTCACTGGTTCCAGGCTCTCAGCTTTGAAGATTATCTGCTTTTTTTTCTATCTTATATGATAGTAAATTGAATATCTTTGGGTTTTGAAACAATTTGAAGATGTCATATGGGACTGTTGGACTCTTGTGATGGACATTTTTTCAGTATTTTATAGACCAAACAAACCAAAACCAAACATTTTACAGTGAAAATGGTGCAATTTGTTACAAGTTATAAGTTAAGGTTTAGTCGGCAAGTGCTGATTCATTATATTTGGTTCATATGTAGAGTCATGACACTTCTTTAACTGACCTGAAAATACTCAGTCTTCATTGTGTAGTTTCATGTGTCAAACTGCACATAAGTGTATTTGTGTATTTCTTAAAAACAAGTGCATTTCTCCCAAACTACCAAATTACATAACCCAGAAGGCACTTTTTTGTTGACAAAATGTCCTGGAAGTTAGAAGGAAACTAAATGATCCATAAAAACAAAATGTTATCGAAATTTTCATAGATGCTTACTCATTATAGCATTTTTAATATGCAAATATATCGCGTAATACACAAAACTACATACTAAAAAGTGCTTTTTAACATTAGTTTTTGCAAATTAAGTAATTAACATATGAATCTGCAAATTAACCAACTTTTTCTCTCCATCTTTCTTATAATTTGTACAAATTGCACCAAAACATTCTGCAAAATGAACAGTTGCATACCTGCAAATTACCAGGAAATTAGCATAAAGTGTTAAAACCAAGCAGGATGCGTTTTTTCTGTCTGTTAAATGTGAAGGTATTCAGCTTTTCAGGAACAAATGTCTGTTTTCACAATTACACAGCATTCAAAAGACCTTCTTGTGTGTTTTTGGATGTTTGGGATGTGTTTCCTCCAGAGCTGTGTAAACCTTCACGGTCCCTACATCTTAATGAAGTGGATTTACAGTTTCCACATTGCAGCAGTGATTTGTTACACACTCGGCCGCTGCCTCTGGGCCTCAGGGTCATGAAAAATGTTCCAACACATCACGGCCTGTGAAACCCTTCGACACAAGTTGTGATATATCTGTTAAAAAGGTCGCTGTTACAAGGTTTCCTCTCTGCAAGTAATGAAAATGTTCAGCCTCTCCCTCTCTGCCAGGTCTGCTAATGAATCACTTGTTTAGCTGAAGTAGACTCTGCACTGATTTACTCCTTTTCATCATATTTACCTTCAGACCTGTAGATGAAAATCTCATTTTGTTGTTGCAGTTTCTTTCCTTTTTGGTGTTTTTTTTTTTTTTTTTCTATTGATGAAATGAATATTATTCAAAGATGATTTTTAAAGCACTTTTGCTCACCGGCTCTCACTTGTACATCTATATGAATATTGTAAATGACTGAGATCATATTGAAAAATGCTTGTATTTTTGTTACGGCTCTTGAGTTTTGGGGGAAAATAAAGAAAGTGATAACGGAGTGGGAGTGAATGTTTGTCTTGTCTTTAAAACATACAGATTTAGCACGCTTGTTCTTTTTAAAATCAATGTCCAGTTGACATTTTTCCAATTTTCAATTAACACGTTTAATGAGTTTAATAAGATACATGTACTATGCATAAAATATAGAACAATATAGCTTCTAGTAAAGGTTTAGTACACTGAAAAATAGTTTTATATACTAGTAGGATAATTATAAGCTAAATTAATTTATAAACAGTTTAGACTATTCACATGTCCTTTTTAGCTCATATAAAGGTTATAAATAGTAGTATAATATAACATAATATGGTGATCTGTATTACATATAGAGTCATAAGAGTTCCTCTTGTTACAGAGCTGTTAGAAAACTTAAAAAAACATTTGTAAATCTATTAATTTGATATAGACCTCTGTATGTCCCAGACATATCATCAGCTTTATTATACAAGGCTTCCATCTGCTGGTATGTGATGGTAAGTGCACAGACTGAAAAACTGGAATTACTTCTAATCACCAAGAAGAATACAGTTAAGCCTTTTTGCACAATATATTCAGATAATGCTTTATTTTATGGGTCTTTTATTTCCTTATAATTTCAATTTTTCTTGAACGCTTCCTGGAAATACCTACAGTAGTAATTACATACATAGTAATTACAGACGAAACTGTGAGAAACTCTGATTTACTTTGTTGTGTTGAGTTTAAAAACAGTTCTTGGTTTCCATTGAAGCTTATTTGAAAGAATTGCTCCATTTAAACCAAAGAAAATATTCAATTATAATTTATTTGTTATTGGAAACTATGTTCTTACAAATTATAAGCTTGCCTGTAGACAAATTGTAATTGTTTTTGCATGTTAGACCTGCTCTGTCCTGACTAGAAGACTCTAATATTTTACTGCCTGATTATTTAATTGGAACTAATTATTTGGAAGTGTAGACTACACTATCTGTATAATTAGTGCCAAATTATATTTCCTGACAACTTACGACTACAACAACTTATTAAGAAGTTACAGACCCACTAAATCAGAATTGCACTTACAAATTTTCATTTTTTTGTTTCAGATTTTATGCAATAATTGGTAAAATAATAAATAATAAGATGGTAGTGTTAGTCTGTAGACTATATGACTTAAGAATGTGCAAAAAAGATTTTAAAATGTCTAACAACTAAAATAAATCAAATAAATAAAGTGAGATGCAAAAAATTGTTATGTATTTCTTAATTTGTATTCTTTGTTCTAATTTGACAACTATTAAAGACACAATGTGAACTCATTTTCCTTTTAAAATATGTTTTTTATTTAATTAAGACATCACAAATGAAAGGAAATACATATAAAAACGTCTAATTGTGCTTTATCTCTCGGATTCATTCGAATTTTAAATCCTCCATAACAGTGATGGTCATAAACCTAAAAGCTGCATTCATTTAATTAATATTTCTTTAATTTCTTTTCTTTCTTCATATTTTCTGTCTTTCTATCCAATAAAGTTATCATACAAGTGTCAGAGTTGTACAGGAACACTGTATAATGCTGCCATCTAGTGGTGATGTTACACAATGAGGCCGCTGCAGAGCTTTATTTAGCATTAGCACATACAGTGTAACACAGTAACTCATCGGATGGCTCTTTGTTACATGTAGACAGAGATGTTGTCTTTACTGACTTTACTGATTCATGTAATGACGGTTAGAAGACTTGCTTGGAGTAATCGCAAGTCTTTTCTATGGGTTCAAATTTTTACAATAATATAAAGAAAATCTATATTACTCTAAGTTATATAATTATCTCAGACCAGTGCATTAAATGTAAGGAAGATAGAATGACTTTATATGATGGGAAAATCCTGTTATCAACGGGAAAAAGAGGGAAATTTAAACTATTGTTGACTATGATGTTCCTCTGTGTTATAAATATGTTGACTTTATATAGTTCCTTGTATGTCTCCGTCACACCATATAAAGATAAAAGGCTTTAAACACCACGCAAATATTGACATATAGGAGTTATTCTATTACTGCCGACAACCAACATCTTCTACAGTCATAAGTGCATTAAATTCACGTCATTTACAGACCAGTGTTACTCATCTTCCCTCATCTTAACAGTGTCCAATCCCTCGCTGCTGAGAGGAGCTAATGATGAAGATGAATTAACAGATTAACAGAAACATTTGACTGAAATGATTCAGCACACAGAACAATGATAACGTTGGGGAATAGTGCATAGTGAAAAGGGTGAGATGCAACCGTTTCACAGTCTGTTAAAGGATGAGAGAAGATGGTGTTTGTTATCTGCATGTAAAATATAACCTACAAATACTGTGTTTTAGGAAAAAACACCACATTAAGGAGTTGTGAGATGATTAACAAAGAAGAAAAATATCTGCTACACATGTATTTTTGGTCATTTTTATAATATTTACTCTCTCGTGGTGATTTACTGGATAATTTGACTACTTCAAGGCTCCCAATGTTATTCAGATTAAACCACGTGACCAAGGTTGACTCTCAAGTTGAGTCTACTTTCATTAATGAGTTACAAGCCAAACACACTTTGAGCTGCTGGTCTAAACTACTGATAACAAAAGGAACAGAAAAGGTGCTAATTAATAAGGACGACCTGTTGGGAGCAACAACAAGACGCCCTGTGGGCAAAGAGGAAAAAGCTTAACAGCACTTAAAAAGATGAATTTGGTCCCAATGTGTGTAAAACAAACACAAAAACGCAGCTTAAGCCACACAGACTTATTTGATTACCGCCATCAGCTGGACTTTATTACGCTCGACATCTGTATCAAACAGCACTGTAGCCTTTAGACAGCCAGTTCAAACAACTGTCACCTCTGCTTATTTCTTCCACCTTTGTAATTTGAGTCCAGAAATGTGTCTTTAATCCTCAATTAAGACTTCCTGGGCTGTGGATTGAGTGGACGGGTTTTTTAAAGAAGTGGGTCAGGAAATTAAGGTTGAGAAGAACGTAGATGGGTCCCCAACTTGCTGCTGGCTACGTTCTGTGTTTCTGAGCTCCTGCAAGTCTTTGCAAAATGTAAAATGTGCTGAATAAAATGTAGGACAGTGGGTTGATTCTGCTGGAAACCACCTACAACACCGTCCTGAAAAACCTGCACAGAAGATTTATGTTTCAAGGAAAGAAAATAAGAAAGTATATAAAGTGGGTCAGCAGAGATAAATGTGTGAATATACACACAGGAGCATTTTTTTGTTTTTTTTATGAGATATAAACAGAGTCCAGGTTTGTCTTTGGGATTTATGCTGCAGCCTGAGGGGAGCAGAGATACATGTGTGCATCAGTTGGTACCATTTGGCAGAAGAAGACACGGACCCAGGAAGAGTTTTATCTTCATAAGTATAAACAGGACTCTGCCTGCGACACTGGCATTTCCTGACCAGGACACAATGAAACACACACACACAGAGTGACACAGAGAGACGTTCATGGAGGCTAAATACAGTCTACATAGATTGGAGATCACTTTTACTTTTCATGCAACTAATTGATTTATCGAGAAAATAACCAACAGATTAACTGATAATGAAAATAATCATTAGTTGCAGCCGTAAACAAATAAATCATGTTATAGTTTATTATTACAGATAACGATAGTAGATATAGTTTAGTTTAAATGTAGTATTTTTTATGTAAAGTTGTATATGTGAATAATTACTATTGTGCACAATAACTATCACTAAAATACAACACATTGTTAAAGATGAAACCAGTGGTTTCCAACCTTTTTGGCTTTTGTCATCTTACAAAAAGCAGTGTGTAGTCGGGGTCACATTTCACATGTCTATGAGTTGTTAACAGCTCCTCCAAATAGTGATTTTTCCCTCTAAACTTCTCAAATGCTTTCATTTCAATAAATGTTCAAATGATCCAATATTTCACCAAAAATCAAAGATTAGAGAAAAAGTCCAAAAACTGAAAACAGATTTGTGTATCAGAACTTTGTTTTTTCTTCTTTCCTCTCCCATTAATCATCTCACGACCCCTCAGATTTATCTGCTGACCCTTTGGAGGGGCCCCGACCCCTGGGTTCGGAACCACTGGACTAAACTAGCGAACTGTATCAGTCAGAGGGACCAAACCACTACTTTTACTACAATACTTCAACTACATCAAGCTCATAATACTTATGTACTTTTGCTTAAGTTAAGGATCTTTTCTGAGATTTTATAGACCAAACAACTAATTGATTAAAAAAATAATTGACATATTAATCGATAATTAAAATAATTGTTAGCTGCAGCCCTAAACAAAGAAATCATGTTAGAAAGTCTAATATTGCAGATAATGATAGTAGTTTTTATTTCCATTTCTGGGCTATCCCACATGGGATTACAAGTCAAATTTATTTATACAGCACATTTAAAAATGACAGGAGATCAGAGTGATTTACAAAAAAAAAATGTAAATATACAGTTGAATTAAATCAAATGCTAATAAAAAAGCGTAAATTGTAATAGACAAAATTAACATATTTAATATGCTATAAAAAAGTAAAAAATTAAGGGAACTCAAAAGCCATTATATAAAGTTGGGTCTTTAGCTGTGATACAAATCTACAAGACAGTGATATTTTACAAAACATGACTCTTCCGGCAATATATATACAAAGCATAAACAGAGGCATGTGGACAAAGAAAACAAAAGAAAACAAAAATCCCAAGAAAACTGTTCACAGAAAAGAACCACAAAACATCTAGTGTGATTGAAATATAGTATTTTAATGTAAAGTCGTATATGCGCATAATTACTATTGTGCACCGTAACTATTACCAGGCAGGATGTAAACTCCTATAAAAATATATAAACGAACATTTTTGATAATCAGTAGCGAGTGGATTGAGAATTTACGCGGCTTTCAGTAAGTTTGTCCCTCCCAGGCTGCCGTAGGCGGCCTTATCATTGAACACCGGAAGACAAGAGGTCCTTTCCCCCGCAGACTCCAACATGGTGAGCAGTTTCTCCTCACGATTCCTCTCCGAAATAATCATCAAACATCACTTTTTGCGTTTGTTTCATCACTCACGTACATGTCGTAGTTTATAAAACCACATCTCATGAGATGATCGAGGTCTAAATTGCAGTAAAAAGCAGTGATGGTTCGTTTTTATTTAAGGTTTTAACGGAGCTTCAGTTTTTTTTTTAAGCAGCCGCCGCTTGTTAGCTTATGTGGCTAACGGCGTTAGCCACACATTTAACTATTGTTCATTTAACGGAAAACTACATTTACTAAATTGATGTGCTAACGTTTCTGGGTGATTTTAAGTACAATTTACATAATAGTGTCACTTATAGTATGTAAATCTTTAAATATCTGTCTAATGTGAGCTCATGTATGTAGGCCGCAGCCGGCTGAGCTAGCTAGCACTCGTTCCCCAGCACACCCTCTCTTGAGCGGGGTTTCTAACCTTGTCCAGCCCGCTATCACAGCTGATAGTTGCCGGGTGTTTGTCCAGTTGTTGACCGGCCTTGTCGTCTCTTCTCCAGGCAAGAGGACCGAAGAAGCACCTGAAGCGCGTCGCAGCGCCGAAGCACTGGATGCTTGACAAGCTCACCGGAGTTTTCGTAAGTACCACTCTTTTTTTATATTTCCGCCACATGCAGTGTCAAGTGATGTGTAGTTTGGAGTCTCCTCTACTTTCAAAGTGTTAATTTTGATATATGTATTATAGTAGTTTTGTATCTAAAGGGCTCATAGCAGAGTAGGATGAATGGATGCACCAAAGGGACGCATCGCTCATACAACTAATGTGACCATGTGTGATTTATGATGCCTGAAATTCCTCCTAAATCTGCCTAATGAGCTATTAGGAATCTAATTGTTGCAATGTGGAACATTAGCACAGCGTTTAAAACACTTTAAGTTGAATTGTGAGGTCAGACATCAAGAATGTAGCATCAGTAACCGTTTCGAAGCACATTTAGGTGTAGAAATCACTGTTAAATAGAGGCTGCATGTGAGCAGTAGGTTGTTAGAGAGACAGGGGGTGTTTTTGATTTTAATAATCTACTTTTAATTAGGTGAGAACAGCTTGCTGCTGTCACCCAACTCAGCTTGGCTCATGAAACATATGTGTGCATGTTGAGCAGAAAAAATAGTCTTTTTAAGCAGTATGAAGGTCATTTCATGTGGCGCTGGATCTGGCCGCGCTATTACAGTTAGAGCGAGCAAACTGATATTCACAGTTAAACTGAAAAGACGGGACCACAATTTTACAAGTTCTGAGTATTAGTCAGGAGGCTAAATGAACACTGAAATAGATTTTTCTTGCTGTAATCATTCCTCCTATTCATACTGACCATTAGAAGACCCCTTCATAATGCACTTACACTCATCACTTAGATGTAAATGATGGGGGTAAGTGCAAAATCCACAAGCCTCCTTCTGTGGAAAATGTATTTAATAGTTTATCTGAAGCTAATATGAAGCTTCAGCCGCCCAGATGTGTCAAATCAAGTAGATATCTTTCAACGTTAGTCTTTTTAGTGCCAAAGTCCCTATTTTTGTTACTATACTTCCAATGCAGGAAACACAAAGAGGGAATTTGATGCTAAAAAGACTGTAAATGTGTTAGATATCTACTTCATATGACTAACTCAGACTGCTGAAGCCTCATATAATCACTTACATTGAAAGTGCATTTGAAGGGGATCTTTTAATGGCCAGTATGAACTGGAGTAATTATGGCAAGAAAAATCTTATGTTCATATGGACACCTGACTAACCTGAGCTTTAAGTCTCCTCTCAGATTTCTTAAGCAAATATCTGAGAACAAATTATATACAATATTACAGCCAGATAATTCAGTCACCAGTATTTGAATATTAGCAGGTTAAGTGCGTCTAACTTTCAGTTGTGTTGCTGTTCGTTTCAGTATTAACGTATTAATGTCTAAAACTAGTCGTATCCATTACAGAGTTGACACAAGACACTAATCCCTAAAGATATGTTCTTTGATCTGGTGTCATAGTTATATTAAGTACTTTTTAGGCGAATTTTAAGTATTTATTATAGACAGCAGACAGGGAACAATGAGAGACAGATACAACAAAAAGTCCTCAGCTAGACTGTCACCAGGGAAGGTTCATGGTCGGCATTTAACCTCTAAGTTACTGGGAGCTCTGGTGTCATTGTTATTAGCTGATAGTCCAGAAGAACCAGCAGTAGATGCTAATAGATGAACAAATCTGCCTTTAGCCTGTTTTTTTTTTTTTCACACCTCCAGCTGATCTGCTCTCATCCAACATCATAGAATAAATCTTGAAACTATTAAAACATTTGAAATTAATACACACTATTAATTGGTTATTATTGCATAGTGTCTCTGGGCTTTAAAGGACAGAAAATTTCAGCTGATGTTGGATTTTGGTGACTTCTAAACATTGACGTGAATAGTTGAGTCAAAAGTTTAGATAACGTCATCAAGTTGGATCTAAACATTGTGTTCTGTAGTGTGAAAAACTTTTAATGGATCATGCAGCCGCAGCCAGATAATAAATTAGACATTTGGTTGAAAATGATTAAGCGGTCCTGATGAGGCTCGTCTTCAGCCAGCTTCTTCTAAAGGTCACTTTAAATAAAACATTTTAGAAATGCATAAAACATCATCTTGAAACACACTTCTTCTTCTTCTGTCAGGCTCCTCGTCCTTCCACCGGTCCCCACAAGCTGAGGGAGTGCCTGCCCCTCATCATCTTCCTGAGGAACCGCCTCAAGTACGCCCTGACCGGAGATGAGGTGAAGAAGATCTGCATGCAGAGGTTCATCAAGATTGACGGCAAGGTCCGCACCGACGTCACCTACCCTGCTGGATTCATGGGTGAGTCTTGAGGGGAGTGCTTTTTGGGGGGACAGTTGGGAACTTAAGATGTTGAACAAAGACTTTTCGTTGCAGCTCAGCACCTTTTGAATGATCGTTTTTTATTCACAATCTGTATTTGATGAGTCCTTAGTTTGCTTTCTGTGCAAAGCCAAAACAGGAGTTACTGTTGTGTTGATGTGAAAGATTTCACGTCCAAGTCTAATTCCTGCATGACGAAGCGTCTGTGGGTAACGAGGCGGCCGAGGGAGCAGTGATGAATATGTGGTTTTGATCAGCAATGAGCTGAAACAACACAACCAATTCCTCTAAGAAGTTCTGAGCTCCGACATCAAAGTGTTTCTTAGTCATAGTCAGATTTTAAGGCAACTAAATATTATGACAGGGTTAGTGATATGGGAGTAATGTTGTCTTTCTTTTAATAATTTGATAGATTAACTCAGTTTTGGTTCTGACGTTTTCTTTGAAGATCTGACACAGTCGTCTTGTATGTTATGAAAGGTCACGTTGGGTTTGTGATGGAATTTGAAAAGGCGACATTGGAAAAAAAAACGGACAGAGGCAAATCCTTGAGAGTACGGCTGGAAACGAGTTTAAGCCAGTATTTATGTTTGAGTGGGATGTTCATGTTGTTTTGGACACATCGCAGGACAGATGGGGCAACATCAGCTGCCCCATTTATCTGGATTAGAAATAAGATTTGGGAACCAGAAACAAACGACAGCAGCCTGTGAAATACGGACGCTGCTTTGAGTTTCTTTACATTGCAGGACTTTTTCTTCTGCTTCATGATTCTCCTTTTTATCAGTCAGTCAGATTCACTCTAAAGTGCCAATACTGGTTTCATTTCTTCACTTTTTTCTCCTCCTCACAGTTTATAAATTATTCTCCAGTGATGCCGAGCAGGTCAGGCAGAACGGCTGCAACCGAGGAGTAAATATTTTTTGTTTTTGTCGAGTCTCGCAGTCACACCTCCAACGAAACTGTGACCTGTCAGTTTTCTCTCCACCTAGACGCCAGCCAACAGCCTCGCAGGGAGGTGCGGCGATTTAATTTCCAAATCAAGGGGAAGCCTTGGCAGCAGGACGACCGTCGCCTATTTATATACGTCCACACTAAACACCCGTCACTGTCAACCAGTAGATGAACAGTTTTAAATGCTTCCTGCAATTAATGTAGTAGAGCAATACTTTAACTTGATTTATCCCAATATTTGCTCTTTTAAACAGTTATTTTTTATATTTTTGTAACAGGAAACAGCAGTTTTTGAAGGAAACTCTTTATTTCAGAGTTTTAATTGAATAGAGAGCTTTGACATTTTTCTCAGAGGATGAATTTCTACCTAAGAAGGTTGCTGATATTACTGATTTTTGTTCACGTTTGTCTGCAAGTTTGCAACCTTGAAAGATGCTGAACTCCTGGTCTTGTGAAGTCACTGTAAACGGGCAAAATGCCTGAATATGTGGAGAGTTTTTTAGTCAGAAAGTTTGTCAAATAATTATCTGTGTCCATCTTATAATCTCTTTGAGAAAGACGTGATGCTCTTGGAAATTTCTGGACTCCAAGAAGATGTTTGTGACTGGAGAAATCTGATCAAAGTCTCCCCTAAAAATGAGATTTGATCGTAGTATTGAGACAGTTTATGTCTCTATAGAGACCGGAGTTTGTTCACAACATGTCTGATTGTGAGTGTGGTAGTTGGTGTTTAGGTTAGATTTAAAAGGGAATATTTCCTCACAAACACCAAGTTAGGAAGAAGAGTAAATCTTGAATATTTTCTTCCACATTTTCATCACAAATGAGAGAGTCGTGGGGCCAAAGTTTTGTGGTCAGTTGGCTGGAAAAACTTATTGTGTATTTAAAAGCGCTGTGGGACTCGTATTTTTCTGTTTTGACATTTGGCTGTCCTCTGTACATAAACAGCCTTTTTTTATAGAGGGCATTAAAATCTGATATCTACCACTTAAACAAGACGAGCTGACGACTGTTTACTGTTTGTTTTTTTTTTACTCAGATGTGATCAGCATCGAGAAGACCGGCGAGCACTTCCGTCTGATCTATGACGTGAAGGGACGTTTCACCGTCCACCGCATCACCGCCGAGGAGGCCAAGGTAAGATCAACGTTTAAAACCACGTCTCCCTTGAACTTCTAGAGGCTCTGCTGTGGTTTATAGATCAGTGATCAATCTTTCTTTTCAACTGGAGAGAAAAAGGAGAATCATTTTAAGAGTTCAAAAGTTTGAGTTCGAACCATTTAATGTTGGTCGTCGCACGTTCTCGCTACGTGACTCAGAGCCTGGCGGAGTTTCAGCAGTGAGACGAGTCTTCGCTGAGTTAATGGTGTAATCACCATGTAAGATTAGTTTCTTAAGGATTCGGTCTCTTGCTGCTTCTTGCCAAATCTGCTCTGACTGACGGTATTTCAAACTGGTTTTATATCCAAAAATGTGGATGCGGGGTGTGTTAAGAGAGATAAATCGAGAGCGAAACAGTCATAGTTTTAGCTTGAGATGCAAAAAGATGAAGAGTTTTGAAAGCTGCAACTGTCAGTTTGTTTGTAAAATGTTTATAATTTGGCTCCTAATTAAGTTCATGTCCTTTTTTTAGAGTGATGTCATTTGCTGTCTTTAAAGTTGTTCTTGGAAAGATGTTGGTTTTCTAATCTAACTCTCCTCCTCATCCTCCTCTTCCTCCTCCTCCGCAGTACAAGCTGTGCAAGGTGAAGAAGATCATCATCGGCACCAAGGGGATCCCCCACCTGGTGACCCACGACGCCCGCACCATCCGCTACCCCGACCCCCTCATCAAGGTCAACGACACGATCCGCATCGACCTGGACACCGGCAAGATCACAGACTTCATCAAGTTCGACACCGGTAGGTTCACGTCACTGCAGGACCTGGTTTTGTGACGATCCGGATCCGTCGTTTTTAATGTTCAGTTGATGAAGAGGAAATCCTTTCTTCTTCTCTCCTCTCCAGGTAACCTGTGCATGGTGACCGGAGGTGCTAACTTGGGGCGTATCGGTGTCATCACCAACAGGGAGCGTCACCCTGGCTCCTTCGACGTGGTCCACGTCAAGGACAGCACAGGCAACAGCTTCGCTACCAGGCTCTCCAACATCTTCGTCATCGGCAAGGTGAAGATTTTAGAAATATTCTGACGCTGTGATGTAAAAGTTCATCGTACCTGTAGGAGAAAAATTTGGGACTTTTCACACAGTTTAAACAGATTAAATGTGATTTTTATTAGGAGCGAGGTGTCTTTGGAGCAATGATGACTGTTTGGTTTTGATCAGCAATGAAATTACACGACCAAATCCTCTAAGAAGTTCTGAGCTCCTTCACTAGAGAGAAGTTCTTATTTCTTAAAAAAATTAAGTTAACTAGTAGATATCAGGACTTTTCTTAGTCAAACTTCTGCGGTTGTGTACCGGTTAATTGGACAGAAGATCAAGGTTTATGCTAACTGGCAAAATACAGGAAATGGTAACTAACTGTCACTTAGTCTATAAAATATCAAAAATAGTGAAAATGTCCACCTGGAGTTCATAAAACCAAAGGCGAGGTCTTAAATTTGCTCGTTTTGTCCGGCTAACAACCTCAAACCTTAAAATATTCAGCTCATTATCACATAAAGCAGAAAAACAAATAAAAACTAGAGAATATTTGAGAATATTTGATTTAAAAATCTGTTAAATGCCAAATACTTTCAGCTCTAGTGTTGTATGATCCCCTAGCAAATAAATAAAATAGCTTTAGCTCAGGAAGTAAAAGCCTGACTCTTAATTTCATGCTAATTTAGTGTTTAAGTTTTGTTTCCACTGGAATTAACAGCAAAATAAATAGACTTAAAAATGTCAACATGCAACAAGAGACGAGCCGTTTGTGTCTCGGAAACATAAATTAATTAAAATGCAGCGGAAATAAGTGCAGACAAGTTAAAGTTTTATACTTGGTAGTGTAGTATGATGTACTAAATATACTCAGTATCGTGTAGTTTGACATTGGGACTCAGTGTACCTGAAGTCTGTCGTTAAACTGTCAGCTGTCTTTGACCTTGATGTCGACCTTGGCAGAGACTCGTCATCCTCACGGCAAGACAAACTGTAAAAAACCTTCATAAATCAAACTCCGTCCCATCAAATTAGACGCACTTAACGATTACGAGCGGATGGTCTGTTGAGCGTCTCTCTGCCGGCTGACATTTGTTTGGCTGCTAACGTGACCGTAGCTGTCAGCGGCACGGTCACCTCTCCGCCAGCGTGACATTTATCCGACGGCCTCGACCGCCGCGCTTTTTCTTCACCTCGGCGACGGCTCCGTGCTGAAGTGTCGGCGGTCAAATGACGTTAGCGCGAGTGTTTAAACTGGCTGCACGTTAAAATGAACGACTTGAAATCATCTTTTTAGCTCTGAACTGGATATTTATGAAACTTGTATTTGATCGATCTTAACCATTTTCCTCCTCTTCCTCTCTCTCTCCGTCTCCAGGGTAACAAGCCGTGGGTGTCCCTGCCCAGAGGAAAGGGAATCCGTCTGACCATCGCCGAGGAGAGAGACAAGAGGCTGGCCGCCAAGCAGGGCAGCAGCTAAACTGGCCACAAACAGACAGCCTGACCCCTGGTTTTCAAATAAACTGTTATTTACAAAACCAACCGTTTGCTCGTCCTTGATCTTTTTATTTCACTGCCGGTTGGCAGCAACAACACAGCTACGAGTTCATGAGAAAACGACTTATTTACAAGTCGAGAAAAGTAGAAAAACATGTAGAGGGAGAGTTCATAGTGGAAGAGGGATAGAAATAGCAGAGTAGATGCAAGTTTTTATCTTAATTTATCTACTTTAAGTGTATAAGTTGCTCTAAAATCCATCAAAGATCATTTAATATTCAGAAAGTAGGAGGAGAAGACATAAAGGACACAAACAAAACCTCACATTTAAAGTATAATTCTGGTTTATTTCCTATAAATGAGGCTATTCATGTAAAAACGTTTATCTGGAAAGATCTAGAAAGTCTGATGTCGTTTCGAGTGACTCATTGAATCTCTAAAATAAAGCCAGTGAGAACAGAGTTAACTTGACCCGACAGAACCACAGCAGCCACATTTATGGGAAATATGCAAAGTTCAAATAAAGTCTCCTTGAAGGGTCTTAAAAATCTGAAAATAGTCCAGAAAGATTTGAGCCTTTTGCTGTTTTTAGGCTTAATTTGATTCAAAGGTCTTTCAGTTGAAAGAAGAAAACACTGAAGGAGGTTTTTGCAGTTTGTTTACTTAAATTAACCAGTTTAACAAACTGATCCTTAATGATGCTGAACCCAGTGTGGAGCATTTATTAAAAACCTTAATTTTTTAGAGGTAAAGCTTTTGCTTTACTTTAAATGTGTATCTTAATGCTTTATACACACACACTGTAGGAAAAAAAGGTTTTTCTTACTGTATATAAGTAAGAAAAACTTCCATTTCCTTGTATAAACATATATTTTTATTACACAAACTATTATTTCATCATTTCTTCATGTGAAGAATGTGGATGATCAGAAATAATTATATATAATATATATTTTTTTGGTTTGTAAAGAGACATTTTTACTGTCGTTTGTTCTGAGAGGAAGCAGATTTCAGTGAACTTCTCTTATATATTATATTTATATATATTTATATTTGATATCTTTCTTAACGAGTTTCTGTCCAAACGTTTGTCTGGTTAAATATTTGCCGAGATGAATCTTGACGGCTTTACTTGCATTAAGATCAAACGTTTCTTTCTTTCCTGAATAAATGTGAATTAACAGACATTTTGACATTAAACCTCCAGATATTATTGATAAAATTGATCTTTATGACAGTAAAATCAGGTGAAATGTCCCTTTAATCCTCCGTTAAACACTGTATTTGAAGTAACTTGACTCTCAACTTAACCTGCTGCTAACCGAACCTCCATCTCTCACCTGGAGGCGTCCTCCCTCCCTCCTTCCCTCCCTCCGTCTTTCTAATCCCTCCATCCTCTCCCATCATGCACGCATCCATCTGTTTACAGCCTTTAATCCCTCTCCTCCCTCCTCCCTCCTTCCCTTTTCCCTCCATCCCTATCATTTTGCCACATTCCTTCTCTTTTTTTATCCCATCTTTCCATCCTTCCTGTTTTACACCTCTCCTCTATCCTTCCTTAATTTGAATCCTTTTCTTTTCCTCTCTTCCTCTTCCTTTCTTCTTTCCTCCGTCCTTCCCTACATTGATTCCTTTGATCCTTTCCTTCCTTCCTTCATTTAAAATTTTCTTTCTTCCTCCGTCCTTCATTGCATCTATCCCTTCATAATTTGCTCCATTCGTCTTTTCCTAGATCCCTCCCTTCATCATCCTCCCTCATGTCCCCTTTTTCCTTCCTGACATCGATTCCTGTCGTCCTTCCTGAAATATTTTCATTGTTCTTCCCTTTTTTTTTTTTAACCTTTTCTCTTCTTTCTTTCTTTCCTACCTTCCATCCTTCCTAAAAAGCTTTTTATCTCTCTGTCCTTTTTTCCTTCCCCTACTTTTCCGTTTCCTTCCATCCTTCCCCAGTTTCCATCTTCCTTTCTCCATCTATTCCTATCTCACTCCTTTTGTCATCCATCCTTCCTTCCTACTTCCCTGTTTTTCCTTCCTTACACCATTTTCCATCTTTCGTTCTTCCATCTTTCCTCACCTCCTATGTCGATTCCTCACATCCTTTCCTAAATATTCTCCATCTTTTTTCTCTCCTTTCTCTGTTTTGCCATCCTCCATCTTTCTTTTTCCATCCCAACTCACATCCCTCCCCAGTTTTCCTCCTCCCTCCATTGTTATTTTGGATTTTGCTTCCATCCTCTTCAGCCTCTCTCACCTCCTTCTTTCCTTTCATCCCTACAGATTTCATTTTTTCTCTCCTCAATCCTTTCTTCCTCTCATTTTTTTCCTCCTCTCTCCTTCACCTCTTTTCTTCCTTACATTAATCCCTTCTTTCCTCCCCTAAATCTCTTAATGTTATTCCTTCTTACCTTTTTATTTTTCATCCCTCCCTTAATAATTCCCGTCTTTTTTTTCCCCTCTTTCGTTGCAACAATTCCTACCTAATCTACCCGGCCCTTCCTCCCTCTTTCATCTCGTCCTTCCCTAAATAGTTTCTATCTTTCTGTCTCCCTCCAGCGTTCCTCACATCCCTCCATAATCCCTCATCCTTCCTTCCTCCCTACATACATACATCTTTCATTGCATCCCTCTATCCTCCTCTCTCTCTCTCTCTCTCTCGTCTCCTCCATCCTTCCTTCTCTCTGTGTTCTGACTTCAGTACCAGTCCATATGGTGACTGCTGGGATCCAGCCTGCTCTGCTCTGCAGAAACCTGGCCTGGCACACACCACCTCAGTGTGTATGTGTGTGTGTTTATACTGTGTGTGTGTGTGTGTGTGTGTGTGTGTGTGTGTGTGTGTGTTTGTGTTTGTGAGAGAGATCTATCCTCTTCTGGCCTTCAGATTCTCCTGCGAGTGTGTGTTTGTGTGTGTGTGTTAAAGAGCAAGACATCAACATTGCCCTCCTCCCCCATGACTCCCCTTTTGCAACCTGCCTCTACAACACATGACACATACCATAAGAGCACACACAGCAGGTAAGTGTGTGTGTGTGTATATGTGTGTGTGTGTGTGTGTATGTGTGTGCGGAGAGGGACATGGCTCGCTCCCATGACCGTCTGCTCTCTGACACACTGTACAGTACAGTAATCCATCATCCCTGGCAGGGAGTAGTGAGGACAGCGTTTGAGGACAGTAAACCTGCTGTATTTTAGACAAAGGTGTAATTTAGAAACATACAATAAATAATACAGGAAATTCAATAGCTGAATGTGATTGGAAATGTTTTAGTTGTTCTGCATGAGTTAATTTAAAGGGGAAAAAGAATCAAGTCTTATGAGGCTGCAATTTTCATCACACACCATGTTGCCTTGGTGATTTGTATTGTAAATTTACATACAGTCTATACTTGACATGTGTAAGTTGGTATGTTGTCAAGGTAACATTTATATTATGTAATATAATATATGTAACATGTTAGGTGTAATGTTATATACTGTATATATTGTTATGACTATATACAATCTATGGTTAGCATGTGTAAGTTGTTATGTTGTCAAGGTAATGTTTATATTATATAATATGATATATGTAACATGTTAGGTGTAATGTTATATACTGTATATATTATTACTATACTTTATATACAATCTATGGTTAGCATGTGTAAGTTATGTTGTCAAGCTAATGTTTATTTTATATAGTATGATATAACAATATTTAACATGTTAGCATGCTAACATTATTAATTTATACAGTCTATGGTTAGCATGTGTAAATTATGTTGTCAATCTAATGTTTATTTTATATAATATTTAACATTCAACATATTAGCATGCTAACATTAGCACCAGAGACTATATACAGCTATTACAGTCTATGGTTAGCATGTCTAAGTTAGCATGATGTCAAGCTAATGTTTACCTATATTATATAATATATAATGTGTAAAATGTAACATATTAGCGTGCCAACGCTAGTACGGACTCTATATAGTTATTACTTTATATACAGTCTATGTTTAGCTACTGTAAGTTGGTATGTCATCAAGCTAATGTTTATATTATATAATATGAAATAATAATGTGTAACATTTAACATGTTAGCATAGCAATATTAGCATTATAGACTGTAGTTATTACTTTATATATAGTCTATAGTTAGCATGTGTAAATTAGCATGTTGTCAAGCTAACTTTTAAATGATATAATATTAAATAATACTGTATATAATGTTAAACATGTTAGCATGCTAACATTAGCATGTTCTCATATAAACAGTTGATAGGCCTACAATGTTTAGCATGTTAACATCATGGATGTGTTATAGAACTGGATATTGTGTTTTCTGGCCAGTGGGTGTCACACAAATAAGACACTTCGCTGAAATTGCCTCACAGCCCAGCGCTGTTCCTTGAGGCTTGATAAACATGTGAACAGTTAGCATGGCACATAACATAGAGATTAAAGAAAGGATAGAAAGATCTTCAGGCCATATTCACAAAAAAATCCGGGAGGGACTAAATAATAACAGTGTACACACCTGGGTAACTGCTGAGCTCTGCGAACACTTCAAATTGTTAAAATAAAGTCAGATGGGGAAGGAAACACGAGCAGATCACACTGGTAAGCCAAAACTTTTTAGACAAGAAAACAAAGGCGAACAGTAAAATTATTGTGAAAACTGTTTGTTGTAAACATCCATCATAGTTTACAGACCGACTTCCTGGTTCAACTCTGACTTCCTGTGCTTGCCGTCATTTTGCACACTCAAAAGTTGTACATTTCATTAAGCCAGACTTTTCCCTTAATGAGTTATAACTGCGTAGTGTCTGTTGTACAAACAAATTAATCAAGCGACGTGATGATAAAACCTGACCTTGACATGACACGAGGCAGCACTGTAAACAAATTTGTTTTCTGAGGTAATGCAACAAAATGAAACGACAGATTCGAAACACTTTAAGGGTTTGTGGTTTAGTAACAAATCAAATGTGGCAGCGTTGTCCCCGTTTTTATAGGCCTGGGACCAGTTCTTGTAAACAAGTACACACACACACACACACACACGCATACACAAACAGAGTCTTTGAAATTTTGAAATATGAGATTCGCCAGACGCATGCTTTTCTCCAGTCCTGCTCTGCATCCCCTTGTGAGCAGAGCAACAATACCTTTGATTCACACGTACACACTCGACACACGCACAGTCACACAGAGGCTTTGAAGTGCGTTTGGCTGGATGGTGAGAAAAAGCAAAAAGAAAAACGAGCTGCAGAGGAAAGAAATATGGAGAAAAAACATCCACTCGAAGAAGAGAAAACTAATATGTTAAATCACATTACAGAGGATTAAACACAGAGTAGAAAGGCTGACGTTAAAACAGATAAACAACAGGGATTCAATCACTGTAATGCATCTACTTAATGCATTTACTGTATCCTGCAACAGTTCTGCACACATTCAATAGGCTTTTTTTTACATGGTGGGTGAATTCACTGTCACTGCTTATCACAACCTGATGGGTAATATTGGGCCATTTTAAGCGTCTGAAGAACTTCGGTCTGCAATAAACACCATAGTTACTGTATTAATGGAGATTGCACAATTATTGTTTGTGGTTTTTCTGATGTATCTGTGCTCCTACTGACTTTGGTGACCCCCCCCCCCCCCCCCCGAGTATTCCTCAAGTACCATCATGAGGTTGAAATTTTTGTTTTTTTGTGAAATGTCTCAACAACTATTGGGATGCCATGAAATGTGGTACAGACATTCATGTTCCCTACAGACTGAATTGTTACCACTTTGGTGATCCCTTTTCCTCTAGTACCATCACTATGAGTAGTTTTTAATCTGTTCAGTACATTATTTTATGACCAATACCTGCAAAGCTAATGACATTCCCATCAGGTACAGCTGTACTTTTTGTTTAGTGCTAATTAGCTAACGGACCAATTTCACCAAAGCGATCTGCAAGCACTGCATGCTAATCACAAATGATTGTCACTCACAAACTGCAGATAAATTTGTGCATCCTTCAGTCCTCTTCATACACTGTAAAGAATAAGAATAAAATTAAAAAATGGACGTAGCCACCATGATGTCACTCATTGGTTTGTGGACTCCAGTTTTGAAGCCTTGAGTTTGCATTTTGACAATTGTCGTCTTGGATTTTTGGAGTCAGAAGTGACCAAATCTGGACAAAAGGGTGGAGCTGACCCTAATGCTAGCTGCTAGCTGCTAGCTGGGTTAGCACGGTGCATTTACAGTCTATGGTTAACTGTGATAATGCTAATGCTAATTTTATGTAGCGAAAAACAGGAAAAACCATTAAAACAAAATGTACTTACTTGAAAAAAATGATCATCTGGCTTCTTAAAAGGTCTTTTAGTACAACCAAACACTGAACAAGACTTTTTTAGGCGACCAAAATGTTACAATTAACTTTAATGAACTGAAAACACACTGAAATAACAACAACTACGCCTATGCTCTGTGAATCTGGAGTTACACCATGGTTACGTTAGCTAACCAATGTTGTTGGCGTGGTGACGGCACCCACCTGTCACTTAAAGCAGCCACACCCTTAATGATGCACTTTAAGCTTTACTGAAATTGAAATGGGTGAGTTATATAAAAATCAACCCCCGTACAGTTGTCATTAACAGAGAAATTAGCTTTAGAGACCAAAACTATTTTTTGTACCAGGCTGTAAACATGTTCATTTCTGCTGTAAAGGCATTTTAACATGAGGGTCTATGGGGATTAACTCGCTTTTGGAGCCAGGTGGCCATTCAAGGAACTGCAGAGGAGATGATTTCATGTTCTCACCTCTCTTGTTTTAACCATGAACTTTCATTATGAACAGCAAACTTTTTTTCTGTTGCAAATTAATAGTATATAAAGGTAATTATTAGGATAAAGGGTTGGTTTTTTCAGTTTTGGGGACTTATTGGATGAAGGAGTGATCAATGCAACAGGTGGATGAAGATTTTTGCACAGCTGATACAGGATTTTTGAGGCTGATACCTCTATTGATATTTGAGATTTTAAAAAATCTGATAATGATCAGCCAATATTAATTTTCTTTAAACAACCCATAACAAATTGCGACCAAGAAAAGTATTAGGCAGGATGTTTTACAGTTGAAAAATACTGATACCTTTGTCATTTATCAGCTTACAAATACGCCAATATCAATATATATCTGCAATTAACTAATATTGGCACATACTTTATACCAATTTATCTGTCAGGCCCTAATAAAAATATACCTAATTAGACTTTAACTGGGTTAAATGAAGGATAAGTAAGATAAACAAACAGTTCTGCTGCCACTAACGTCACCTACAGCGTATGAGTCACTCTGGATCGGCGCATCAGTCAAACTCTGGATGTCAGACAAACCGATTCTGCTGATTAAGTGATGACGGACCATTAAATGCAGAAGAAGAAGAAAAAAAAGTGAAACAGAGAGAGAGAGAAGAATGTAGTAGAAGTATAATGGAGGTACAGAAAAGTGGGCTGAGCTGCTAAAACAATGAACTCAGTCATCGGAGGTGGATGGAGGGAGGGAGTGAAGGGGAGAGCGAGGGGAGAGCGAGGGGGTGAGGACAGCTGTTTCTAATCAATTGCTTCCATGTGATTGACTGCCTGACTGACTGCCGGCTGACTGGCCGACCGGCTCGATGACAGTTGAGGTTGCGGGGCCGAAGGCGGGCTTTTGACGACTAGCTTAAACTATCAGGTTAATTCGATGACTAGCTGGTCGGCTAATTGACTAAATGACACGTTGGTTGTCATGGCAGCTGATTGGCTGAGTAACAGGATACCGATATGACTAGTGGGATGCCGTGGTAACTTTACGGATGATGTAATGTGGCCTCTCCCTTCCGCTTCTTCTCTCTTTCTTGAATCTCTTTGCACATAGTTTATATCAACATCATTTCTATTGCACACACACACACACACATACACATGCACACACACACACATGCACACGTGTGATCGCTCTCTTCTGTCTCTCATAAGTTTTTCTCATGTTGATGTTTTCAATTGTGTCAATAAAAGGCAGTTTATGTTGAAATTCCTTTTCTTTCTCTCGCCATCCCCCTCTCCATAAGACAGACACAGTCTGCATGAACAAAAACATTTAGGTAGGCCAAGTTCACGTCTGGGAGGGGTTGCTAAAGGGGGCCCGGGGGGCGCTCTGAGGACCAGATGTGCTTTTTTTGGGGGAGGGAGGGAGGGAGGGAGGGAGGAGGAGGGATACGTTCACGAGCCTCAATGGCAGAGGAAAGGAAAGGAGAAGAGGAGGAACGGGGAGTTTTCACGGGGCTCCAGAGAAAGTCCTGGAAAGTGTTGCAGAGACGAGACGCTGAAACGTCACTGTGCAGGAGAGGGTCTGTGCAGTCGTTGGGGTTCAGTGTACAAGAGGAGAGTACGTCCACGTTTTGACAAAGAAAGGGACGACTCACACTATCACAGACTGGATCTTTGATGTTATACAGATATTAAGATACCTCCAACATGTTGCAAGATTGATCTGAGAGGTTATAATTAACAAGATAGGAAAGAGAAGAGCAGATGTATTGATGCTACACAGAAGTCTAGTCTTAGATTTCTTAGACTTTTACCAAAATGTGTTTTAATTGTTGAACTTTGGATGTTTTACCTCTTGAAACCTCTGAAAAACGACAGTCTGAGAAGATAAAATCACTAATAATCACTCAGACATGTTCAGTCTGTGACAAGAGGTCATTAGCGGAAACGGCTCTGTTTCAATGGGCCATAAACCAAAAAGGGTTGGGAACGTCTGACTGTAAATACTGACTAAGTGTCAGATCCAAGATTAATCTTATAAACAGCCGACGGTGGGAAGGTCAAGGGTCAGAGCTGTTAAAAACTCCTGATTGTGCAAAACACAAAAAAACAAAAGAGAGACGAGGACGATCAGATATTGTTTGCAGCAGGTGGTTCGATTCCTCATCGATATCTGAAGGGTATTGTTTCAAAGAGCCACGGAAACATAAATAACGATGTGGAGGTCCGCCTCACAGCCAATCAGTAACATTATCTTGACATGTGATCAATGTATGCACTCTGAAACACGTTGCTGAGATGCATCGTTTCCGCTAGACTCACAGGTCAGTCTCTAAACGCTTCACTCAGAGACTTGAGGACAATCTCCCAGGTTTTGTTGTTAAAATTGGGTGGAAACAATTTAATAAAAACCCTGCATTGCAGAATCAATCCATAGTCTTTAGTTTTTCATGCAGTTCATTATGGAGGAGAATGGGGGGAGAGGTGTATCCTTGACAAAATGTAAGGGGCGCTGGTTTGTTAGCGGCCGTTCAAGCAACTACTGTGCCTTTAGAAATCCCCAGACTTCAGTAGACGGAGATCTCCGATATCTGGTATCGCGAGTCTACGTTTCCGCTAGTTGCATCGAAATCTAGTAGTTTTTTAGCTATGCTAGCTAGCCTGAAAATAAGCATATTTGCTTTAACATATCATCACTTAGATTCTTCCCTGACTTTTCCTCTGGGGCCATGATGAGGTTAACATTTTTGTTTTTTAGTGAAACGTCTCAACAACTATTGGATGGATCGCCATGAAATTTGGTACGGACATTCATGTTCCCCTCAGGATGAACTGCAGTCACTTTGGTGATCCTTTAACTTTTCTTCTAGTACTAACTAGTGATCGTGGTAAACTTTACACCTGCTAAACAATCATGAGCCAGTTTCACAAAAGTGATTTACAAGCACCGCTTACACACAAATCACAAATGATCGTCACTCGCAATTTGCAGATAAACTTGTCCAACCTTCAGCACTCTTGCGTGCTCATGCATGGGTCACAAGTATTGAGTTTCTATCGATCAGAATATGTCAAAATGAACGCTAAAGGAGACAATCTCATGTTGCAAATTTTGTGAAATTGCATGTTTGACATTTGCATTTGTGATTAGCTTGAAGCATCGATGTACAACACAGCCTAACATGGCTGTAGACTGTGATCTTTTGCTATGTAATCAAGCGCCTCAAGTTCATTATAAGCATCAAACTGTGTTTTTCTGTTGCAAATTAATAGTACATAAAGGTAATTTTGAGGACTTATTGGATGAAGGAGTGATCACTGCTACTACTTTTGGCCATTTGGTGGAACTTTTAAAAATGCTGAAACAAAGCCAAATGGTGTGACTTTAAAACTGCATGAAAACAGTGTTGAGAAATATCAGTTTATGCAAGTTTCTTCTTCTTCATATTGCACAAAACTGTCAATTTATCTGTCTGTGTCTGTCAAGGACACTCATGCAGCTCTCATGTGAGTAAAAGGTCTTCAAAACACTGCTGGAGGACGTATTTTTAATTTGTTTCAGGCATTACGTTTTTCTAATTTCATTTTGGAATTAAACTCTTTTATTCTTGCGTCATTTCTCATAAGAGGAGGTCAACGGGGGACAAACTACAGTCAGATTTACAGCCGAGGAGATGTGAGGAGCTGGCTGGGGAAAACAGTTGTGAAACAAGAGTAGTAAAAAAAAAAAAAAAAAAAAAAAAAAGTCCCAGAAAGGGAAGACAGAGCTGAAGTCCCCTCCACGTCTCCACCCTTCCCCTCAGAGTCCAAGTGAGAGTGCCTGAGAGGCTCCTGCAGCGATTTGATTTCTTAAAGTGATACTCTGACCACATTTGTTGCCGTATTTTTCATGTGTGTGCACTTGTTGTCACACTGCGGGAAGGAAAAAGAATCCGCTCCGTGAAGTCGGTAATATCGGTTGACCAGAGACATTTGGCTCGGATCAGGGTTGTGTTCAGGCGCTCTCCTCAAAAAGCAGGAAAACAGAAAGCTCCCTTTACAGGTGAAATGTTTGAAGTCAATATAACAGCAAGCATGATCTTGTGACTGTGCTATGTAATATATCTGATGAGTAACCTGTCTGGACTCATGTAGAAGACTGAACTCAACCCATCTGTGCGAAACTCATGGCATGTGAAAGCAACTTCAGATGCAGCTAATAGGGGTTAGCTTGCAATCTTGGGAACCGCAGCAGGAGAATTAGCTAAGTGACTGGCTTGTTATCTGCTTATCCAGGTCTGTCCAGCAGGTTTCGAGACAAGCGGGCTCTGATCTCGGACATGAACTGTTTCATGTTGGTCTAAAGTCTTTAAGTAATCAGACTGGATTTAAAATGATCTATTTTTAGTGTTTATTTCTGGTGTTTTACCAAGCAAAGCAGGTGTTTTTCCCTTCTCAGCTGCACCTGCAATACCTACAGTTGTCACCACTGCTGCACAAATCAACTGTTTGTCTAACTATGAAGATACAACATCTCTTGGCAGTTGGAAATTTTAGGGATGTAAGGATATGTACAGTTTATAAAGCCTTTTAGGGCAAAATTTTGATTCTGACCTCTATAAAAAATGGACTTGACTTGAGAGTGATCTTGTTAGCTACAGGTGGCCAAATCTACCGTATCCTTCCAGACTCTTGGAAACCATTTATTCTTTTATTTTCTTTCATCTGGAATCTCCAGCCTGATAAATAGTTGTTTATTTTAGGCTGACATCTTGCTAAACATGCCTCCCTACTTGGGTAGCAGTGCCATCATTGGCCTGACATGGCTCATTTGAAGTCCTGGGGAGTATTACTACTGCCTTTCGTGGCTACAGAGAGAGCTGAAATTTGATAAGTTGACTCAAGTGATGTCACTTGAGTCAGCGTCAGTTGGGGCAGAAATCTACAAATTTGAAAAATAAAAAAATGTGGGGATGAGGAGTTAGAAAGCAGTGAGGTTACCAGACCTCTGTGGCCCGCTCTTCATCTCTGCTTGAGTCTAGCAGCTCCAGGCTAAATTAGCCGCTACTAGCATAACACATCTGAATCTGTACAATCGAGTGTATTGTGTCTGGTTGCATCGTCTCTGCCTGTGAATGCAGCGCTGCTACTGACTCCTAATATCAATTCAGTTTCACCTGTTTATTATAAACTTTTTGATTAGTTGTTTGGTCTTTAAAATGAAAAAAGTCCCATCAAAATGTCCAAAAATCAGAGTTCAAGTCCTCAAATTGCTTGTCCAAAATGTAAAGATATTCATTTTGACCGAAACAATTCCAACTTGAGGTGGACTTACTATCTTTTTCCGGAGCTTTCAACGAAATCACACAGATGTGACTGAAAGCAAAGTCTTGTTCTTAAGTCTTTAACCACTTTAAAATCAAGAATTAAATCAGATTAGACTTAAAATGATCTAATTTTAGTGTTAATTTCTGGCATTTTACCAAGAAAATAAGGTGCGACTGAAAGCTCTGGACAAAGTAAGTCAACCTTGAGTGAGATGGTTTAATCAAAATACTATTTCTAAAGGTCAGGTATGAATTTAATTGAAAATATTCAATTTAAAAACTTATAAAACAAAGAAAAGCAGCAAATCCTCACATTTTAGAGCAATTAATCAGTTATCACAACTGGTGCTTGATTCATTTTCTGCTGATCAATCAGTCAACGTCTCACCTTAACGTCGCTGTAAATCCAAAATGGCCACAACGGTAACACAGTCTACTGTATAACAGCCTCTGATTTTGTGATCCTGTCCCCACCATCTGGAAATATGTGCCTGGAGTGGAGGACCTGTATTCAGTTTATAGATCAAGCGGGAGAGAAGAGAGACTACAGCGCTCCATGTCGTCTTGGTTCATTTTAACTCTGACTCAGGAATTTCTGTCCCCTGGTTCTTTCTTCTCCTCATTTCCAGACCCACTTGTTTAAACCGACCTCATTTTTTTTTTTTTTTTCCACCACACAGTTTCTACTGACATGTCTGGTTGTGCTGCTGAAATCTCAGTAGTTCAGGTTCAAGTTCAGATACATTTGTTTGCATGAATGAAAAAAAGCCAGTATGATGCATGACAATAAATACGGGTATATTTGAGGAGGTTGATTAATCTATAACAGAAATAAATCAAATGAAAAATACAGGATATGGCCAAAAGTATGCGGACAGTTGAACATTACGCCCTCAGGTGCTTTTCAGAGAGATTCAGGACGTCTTGTAGCTGCTGTGGTGACGTTTTTTTAATAAAACATTGTTGTTGACTGTCACTGTTTATGATGTTGATGACTAGGATGTTGTTCATGAATATGTTGATGTCAGTCTCATTGATGTTTACACTATTTACTGCTGCCTTCTTCATATTGTCCTACCTGTCTGTCCTCTACGTATGGAGGCGCTCAGTTTCCTCCCCTGAGGGATTAATAAAGTATTTCATAATGTAGCTATTGTATTGCATCCCTGACACACATACGCACACACATAAGCTCCATGGTGCATGAAAGATTTCATCCATCCCCTGTCTTCTTCCCTCCTCCTCCTCCTCCTCCTCCTCCTCCTCCTCCTCCTCATCTCTTCTTCTCCTCTCCCTCCTCCAGCCAGGTTTCCTTCTCAGGAAACACCAGACTGTTGCACCCTGCGTCGCTTCGTCAAGCCGGAGAGAATAAGATCTGACGCAGGGGAGTGAATGAAAGCTTTATAATAAAAGCACACAGTGAGGGAAAAAATATCAGGCAACAAAATGACTCATAAAAACGGCACCAATACATTTTTATAACTATGTTTAGTAATATTACTGTTTATTATTAAAATAAATTGTTATAAGACTGTGATAGGTCTACTCATGACTACAGAAAATCAACATTTAAAGCATGTAAAAACACTTAGAAGAGAGTAAACAGTGGATAACTTAATAAAGAAAAGTCAATATGTTTGTATACGCTTACTTATGTTCCCTTTATGACATGAAGTTCAGCCTCATGTTGTCTATTACAGTAGTTAAGTCTTTATTATCCCCACTGGGGAGATTCATTTAGCAGCAAACAGTTAAAAAAACATAAAGAACATTAAGATTGAGACCTGAAACACATGCAGCTAAAGGACACACAGTTCCAGTATTATAGTTAGAACATATAAAAGTGCCTGATCAGTCCTAGTCCACCTCCAAGTTCAAAGTTTGGAGAGCCTCTAGGACAAATACCTGTTCCTGCTACATCTAGAAATCCTTTATTCGCCCAGAGGGAAGAAGGGAAAACTCAGAATAAAGAGGTTTTAAAGGGTCCTGAAGAATATCCTGAGCTTTCCCATGTGATGACCCTCCTCTGATAAACAAGCCAGAAGTCATTCAAATCACAACCAGTGATTTTAGAAGCTCATCCTCACAATTTTCCCTCATATTTTATCTGTTTTTTTGCACTTTAATGGTTCGGATCACTTGTGGTTTATGGCTATAATTTTGAAAGTTAACACCGGATGTCATGTGTGTTACACTGTGGTTGATTTGACAGCAATCCACTGAGCAGCTGAGACTCCTCTACGCCGTAAAAAGGGAAAAGCTCGCAGTCAAAAACAATGAGGGCGCACGACGCGCAACTCGCTCCAAGCCTCTCCAACAGCGGCGGAGTTTTTCCTCCCGGAGGATTCATAGCATGCGTCTGTGCGCCAGCGGGAGAGAGAAGGATCACAGGAATATAACTTGACGTATCTGCGGAGTTTGTTATTATTTTTTTATTTGCAAGAGAGAGGAGGGAAAGGAATCATGCCTTTTTGCAAACGGACGATACTTCCGAAAGATGTGTGCAAGCCCGACGGCGGGAGGCTGCGGGAGGCTACGCGCCCGCGGCAGCTTGAGATTTTCGGTGACTTGGTGGACGTGTGCGGCTTCACCTTGTGCTCGGTGCTCCGGCAGCTGTCGGATCTGTCCCGGCACTCGGTGAGCATCCTGGAGGAGCTGGAAGGAGAGCTGGTGTCAGTCTGCCACCGGTCTGGCGCGCTGGAGGGCAGAGTGGTCCGGCTGCAGAGGCACGTCGCGGAGCTGGTCAGCAAACCTCCACCGAGAAGTAAGAGGAAATTAAAAACCCAGGAGGAAAAAAAAAAAAAAAACCCACCTGGAGTCACTTTACACAGCTCGCAGCTGCAGGAGCAGAGCTGAAACAGATTTTTTTTTTTAGTCAGACATTGGTGTCAAACTTTAGGAAATGAGCTTAAATTCATGTTTTCTTTTTTTTTTCTGGAGGGATTTGTGGTTAATTGTTGCCTTATCACCTTCTTCATGAGTCAATATGACTCAGAACAGAGGGGTCATCTCTTCCCTGTGCGTCTTAAGGTTTATTCAGGGTGTGAGTAAGTGAGAGGTTTATTATTGGAGGGTTTGTTATTGTCAGCTGGAGAGAGAGGAGAGGAGAGAGAGAGGTGTCCTGAGTTCAGTTGCTGCAGGAAATATTAGATGTTGGCACATGAACACTTTGGAAATTGAGCTGGCTGAGTTAATTACCTCAGTTAATTGCTAAAGTAAAGCATAAGCATGTCGTTAACTGTTGTATGATGTTAGTACTTCTTCTCTGTATTTTTTGGTACAGTTTCAGACTTTAAAGTTGGCACGACAGGAAGTGAATGCAACACCTTTTACACCTTGTCACACTGACTTTCTATCGGCTTCGGTTCTCGGGGCATGCAGGTTTACCAGATGCTCCTGAAGGCATCACGTTGTGGGTGTGGAGAGAGAGGAATGTGAACTCGGTGTAATTGTAGAGATGTCATACGTGTTTTGGAGTTTTGTCAGTCTACCTGTCACTTTGTCAACTCCTTCACTGCTCCTCATGTGAAGTATTGTTTCTTTACTCCCCGCTGACACGATCGCATCAGTTTTTGGATTTAAAGCGACGTGAAGCAGGTGAAGGCAAGTTTTGGGTTCAAGATGATGCTCTTGTCACTCACTTAAAGAACTTAAAGTCGCCCTCTAGGATACTCAACAATGTGTTTTGCTTGCTTGTTTTAGTGTCACTGTGCTGATGAGGGAAAGTTTCTCTGAGCTCACCTTCAATCTGAGTTTAAGGCCTGTACCTACGAGCATGATTAGTGACATCACAACTAGTTTGGAGCCAATCATAGTCCAGTATTCAACTTACACAAGTGTGATGTGGAAACTTGAAACATCCAGTGTAAATACAGTGAGAATCCACTTTTCTTTGAAGTAAAAAAACTTTTAAAATGAGGAAAAACAAGAATTTTGAAAGTATTTTGACATTTCTGGAGGGAATCTTTAAGTTAGGAAAGTTTCAGAAGACTTTAAGGATCATATTTGGTGACATTTCAGGATTTGAATTTGTCTTGTTGTGATAGTCGGACTCGGACATTGCAGAAGACTAACTTTGATTTCCATTACAGTGTGTTTTGTGGTGTTGCTAAGTCAAGAAATTCTATTGAAATAACTACAGATTTCCACACGCTTTTCATCTCTTGGGTGGTTTTCAAAGCTAATTTTTCATTTTCGAAAAGCCTGGTTGTACTTTTTCTCACTATCTTAAAAAACTTGTCAAGGCTTTCCTTCCAGAGAAACATCAACACTGAATCAGACGCTCTTGTGTCTTGCTGAGAGACAGTTTGAATAGATTCTCGTCTGGCTGGTCGGTTTCCTAGAACAGGTCACCTTTAAGGGCTACAGTAGAGTCGTGATTTCAAGCTTTCACACATCCAGAAATCTCTCAATAACCATCAATAATGTGAAACTACCCTGTGATACATTAGCTTGTGTTAGCCTACAGTATATTACAATGCAACACTGATCCACACAATAGTATCAATACCACAACAATACCTTTTGATGGTTGAATTGATGTTTTTATTCAAACGTATGAGCACAAACACTGAGCTCTATACGTCGACATCTGCATCATAAGGACACATACCCACCTTTATTTGACAACTGTTCCAATGCAGGTGAGCTGCAGCGGAGATGCATGATGGGAAATTTGCACTGTGGCCACCTTCAACTTGTTTTACTCTGCAAACTTTGCACAAAATATTCGCAGGTGGTTTTTTTCTTTGTTTGTGTTACAGCTCAAAATTGAGCAAATGAAAAAGGCAAGCCGACTGTGAACACGAGTTTACGAGGCTGTCAGCAGTATGTGTGTGTCTGTGTGTGTGTGTGTGTGTGTGTGTGTGCGTTTTTCTTACCTCTTGGGGACCTTTTCCAGTGTAAACACCGTCCTAGTCGGGACCAGCAGTCCTCATGGGGACCAAAGCCCAGTCCTAATGAGGCAAAACATCATTTCTGAGGTTGTGGTTGAGGTTTGGGTTTGTGTTAGGCGGTCTGCGATGAATGGAACTAAATGCAATGTCCTAACAAGGATAGCTGTGCAAACTGTGTGTGTGTGTGTGTGCGTGCATGTGTGTGTGTGTGTGTGCACGTACCGTATGATAAGAGAAAGTCCCTCCAAACGCAGCCCAGATGTAGAGCTGGAAAGAGGAGAGGAAGATAGATAAAACAAAACACAGCTCGCCTTTTAGTTTACTTTTCCGAGAGGAACTCACCCATGTGTTGGCCGGTGTGTGTGTGTGCGGGTGCGTCTTTGTGTGTGTGTGTGTGTGTGTGTGCGATCTCACTCTTCTTTCTCTCTCCTTTCTAAATTCTGTGTGGGCTTTTGGCGGCAGCGTACTGTATCACTAACATGTGGGCAGAAGAAGCACACGGCTAAATAATCAATAGAGCCGGCCTGGGCCTTCGTCTCTCATCATCATCCTCACTCTACCACCTCTCTCTCTCTCTCTCTTACCTCCTCCTCCTGTCTCACCAAGGATAGAAAACACTGATCCACCTTTTACAAAAATAATAACAAGGCGTAAACATTTGGGTTTTCCTCCTTTGCAGAGTTTTGTTTCACATGTTCAAACACTTTCCTCTAAAATTTCTGCACTGCACATAACTTAACTCTCCTCCGCACGTCATTCTCCACACTCACACCCTCTTATTGATAAATATTAAAGATTTTACTTGTTTCTAATGAATCAAACAGGGAGTTGAAGGGGTTATAATGTTACCGGAGAAGCATACAGTAAAATGAATATGATTTAACACCAAACCAATTAAACTTGGTGGAAAAACTACAAGCATGAGCATGAATCTCTACAGAAGCATTATTTAGCTATTTAGAGCAACACCATGCATAATAATAGAGATGTTTTATACCCTGGGCAATGTTTTTGCTGTAATGCTGACTGGCAGTAATGGACACAGGTGTATTTTATGGTTTGAAGGGGTGAAAAACACCTGATCAAGGGGTCGGGGTCTCTTTTATGGCTGCAACTAATGATTATTTTCATAACTGATGTCACAAATCACAATATCCCAAAGCACACAAGACTTAAAGTCCAAATATATTCAAATAACTGTAACGTAAGACCAAGAAAAGCAGCAAATTCTCACATGCAAGAAGCTGGAACCATCAAATATTTGGCATTTTTGCTTAAATCAAATTATTCCACTCATACATTATAAGAAGTCTTCCAAACAATACAGTGTGGATGGATCGGTTTTCGTGTTGGATGAAGTTTCCGTAGGTGGCGCTCTTTTCTTTGTTCTAGTAACCCAGTTCTTCTATTTATTACAAACAAACTGAAAAGACTCATGTTTTTTTATTGTGTCATTTATTGTCTCTAATCTGTCTGGATTAGTCGTTTAGTAAATACCTTCCAAAGCTATAAAACTATAAACGAATCAAAACGAATCCATACGACTGAAGGTTTTTAGGCATGAAAACTACATTGTTAAAGTTTAAAACTAAGTTCACATTCTTTTCCTTCATTCGTGGACAAAAAAAAAAAAAAAAAAAAAGGTTTTGTGGATATGTGCTTTTCCTCCAATAACAACCACTGACAATCCCCCCCTCCACCTGCCAAAAAAGAAAAGTGAAACTCGGTCAGAGTTGCATAAGGCTACGGTGAAACACATGTTCCAGGCCTGGATGAGGGGATTTTTTCCACCACGAGCTGAGAGTTTGTTCAGGAGTCGGATCTCCTGAGCTGCTTCCAGGACTCCGACACGCCGGAGCGCCCGGAGGGGATCTCGGAGCTGAGTTTTCCTCCTATCTGGGCGGAGAGGAAGAAGCGGCGCTGATACGGAGGAAGAGGATGTTAGAGCTTGATAGCATGACAGTATGTGTGTCCTCTTTCCACTGGAAGTTGTCACTCACAGAGAGGCTTGAACTTGAGGAGTTTGTCCTCTGCAACACCTCCTCCGTTTCTCCTTCTCATTATGGGTTTATTTCCTTCCATATTCTCTCCGCTGCTGTTGACCCTAAGTGGGGCAGGAATATCCCAAGTATGTGACTGGGAACCAAAGTTCAGTGTTTTCGTTTTCGGCTTAATTCTCTGGGAAACCACATTCTTCCTTTGACCCAAAACTGATTTTACAGGCTGGTTTTTTTGCCGCAGTGTGTTGTAACAAAATGTTCCCCTCCGCTCGGTCCCAGCAGAGGCAGGGTTGAAGGCTAGTCGGAGGTGGAGGGCTTTTATTTTAAAGGGTGAATCTGCAGGGAAATCGCATCTGGTCGGAGATCGTTAAACACGCTTCGCTTCGAAATCTCGGTCAGTGATGTCACAGCAGGTGCAGGAAAACACCTCCTGTGACATCACTGACGAGGGGTGTATCCTAATGTGCAACATGTTTTAAGTTTCAGCACCTGGAGAGCTCTGCAACCCCTTTCTGCTCCGACTAAATCATGATATCGTTGAATTAACTTTAACAGAGAAAGGTTTCGATGAGGTCAACATTCTTTGCGTAACTTAATCATCAAATGTAGGAGAAAATCTGTGATTTCATTTAGAGTAAATAACAAAAACATGATCCACATGCACACATACCTTACAGTTTTTGACCATTTTTTTTCTTTTACCACTCTAAAGAGGAATCTTCCCCAATGTAATTTGGTTTATCCAATTTGTTTAATCCTTGAAATGTCAAGAATAATTAAAAAAAATGTTCATAACAAGTTCCTGGAGCCAAAAGTGATGCTTTAAAATGGCTTTTTTTTGTCCTAACAACAGTAAAATGCCAAAGACATTAACTTTGCAGCGATATTAAACATATAAAGACACCAAATTAGGATTGAAACCAGCAATTATTTTCATTTTTGATTCATCTGATCAATCATTTTGTCTATAAAATGTTAGAAAATAGTGAAAAATACCCTTTATATAATATTGTAGAGCTCATTATGTTGTCTTCAAATGTCTTTTTTCGTCAAAAATCCCAAAATATTCAGTTCACATTGATAAACGACAATGAAATCCTCACATTTGAGACGATGGAAGCAATAAGCGATTGGCATTTGCTTGTTAAAAAATCCCTTTTCTAAAATAGTTTCCAGTGTTTGTTTTCGATTAATTTTTCTGTTGATCAGTCAGCAAATCTTGGCAGGAGTTAAAAAGGAATGCAGCTACAGTGGAGTTTTGAGAGCGTAAAAAATGTGTCGGCGTCATCTAAAAACGGTCTGTTAATGAGCTGTACACACACTGAATGGAAAAAAACATAAACATCCATACAGGTCACTTTAGGCATCAAAGTCAAGACAGCTGTGTTCTGGTTTTTTTTTTTTTGAGGCCATCTGTTGAAAAATTGAGACAAGTTCAGAGCGGGACATTTATGGCAGTTTGACACACAAATTAACGCCTTTTTCTGCAAGTTTGGCCGTTTATAACGACTGGTGTTTGTTTTGGCCTTCGGTACGGAGCTGCGGTTTGGAGAGAAGGAGCGGAGACTTCGCTGTAGAGCTGTCGTTTTTGCATCAGCGTTCATCAATCATACGGAGAGAAAATCCATCATTTCATCTGTGAGTGGGCACAGGGACCAAAAACTCTGTACCAGCATCGACCCCTAAAGACAACAAACCGGCGCTGACAGAATAATGAGCGTATGACATGAAAAACTGCCCGAATCTCACCTGAATAAAAGTTAATGTCAGTTCTCTGGAGGTCATTCTGGTAAAGGTTGTAAATCATGAACTGAAATAGAAGCAGATGAAAGGAGGGCGAAGTAGTAAAGCACAACACTCCTGCAGCGTGTTGTAAGTTCAACATATTGTTGGAGTTATAGTACAAATAAGTGGCATTAAACCGTACAAGATAGTTACAAAAGTAAAGATAAAACTCTAATGTATTGTTTCCCAAACTGCTGTCATTGCAGAACTGTTAAAAAGGTTGATCAGTGTTTACATCTGTGACATATATAGTGATATACATGCTTAGTATTGTGCTGTACAGTTGCTGTTATTGGGATTGTGGCAAAAGTATGCTGCCTTCACTTGTTGTGGTTGTTTTTAAACTGCTTCTGTGTGTTCAAACCGAACAAAAGACACTATTAGATCCGCTAATAGATGTAAAGATGAGATGAAAATTTGGTTTGAAATTTGGTTTCAATTTGAGCAAAAGATGTGCACAGATTGTGGGTCTTTATGAATCTGCTTCATAAATGTACAGAGATGAGAGGAAAAAGGAGAGACGGGAGGGAAATAACAGAAAAAAGCAGGTTCTCTGGTGAGTTCAGAGGCACACTCACACATGAATCCTAATCCGAACCTTAACCCTAATCCGAACCTTAACCCTAACCTTAACCCTAATCCGAACCTTAACCATAATCTGAACCTTAACCCTAACTTTAACCCTAATCTGAACCTTAACCCTAATCCGAACCCGAACCCTAACCTTAACCCTAACCTTAACCCTAATCCGAACCTTAACCCTAATCTGAACCTTAACCCTAATTTTAACCCTAATCTGAACCTTAACCCTAATCTGAACCTTAACCCTAACCTTACCCTAATCTGAACCTTAACCCTAACCTTAACCCTAATCCAAACCCTAACCCTAACCTTAACCCTAATCTGAACCTTAATCTTAACCCAACACACGCGAATGACACAAGGCAAAAAATTTGCTTCATTTTCCATCTGAATTCATCTTTAAACCTGCATTAACTGTCTTTTTGGCTACTTTGGGAGCAGCAGAAACAAGATTTTAACACTCTGTCAACACTTTTTAAGTTGATATGTTGAATTTGTTAGCAAACAGTTGCTTATTCCCACATCCAGCAGTTACGGAGCAACGTTATCATTCAATCGGGGTCGTGTTTCTGTCCACTTGGTGGACGTACGTCCGATAATCACTCTGTTTTTGCTCTCTGCCTTAAACTCTTGAGGAAAATATCTGTCAACGAAAAGATATTGATCATAGCTGCTTTAAGTTGTTGACTCTGGCAGCGTCACTAAAACGTTTTCCAGATATCGGTTTGGTTTATGACCGCACTCATGTGTGGGACAGTCGTGTTCCTCCTAGTAGAGGTTGTATCATATGTGACAACATCTTATAGTTCAGTTTTTGATTAAAATGGTCACCAGTTTGATGCGTCTTTACATGAATGTTGCACAAGATGAAACCTACAGACGACTTGCAACTGACCAAAGGTTTGAGTTTAGTATCAAACTAATGAGATACAACTGAGCAGTCAGTGTTTTTACACTCCAACAGGAATGCATTAAACGTGACACACTAAATAAATCAGAATATCTGTTTTCTCCTTCCTCGCTTGTTGGTAGTGATCACTTGTTGCTTTCTTTCTACTTTTAAACTTCTGATTTACTTCCAAAATCCTGTTATGAAACTCAAATGGTTGATGAAGAGATGAGAAACAGGCTTTAAATCTCTTCTCTTTCTCTTACTAATTCCTTTCCTCCCTCTCTCTCTCCCCTCCCTCGTTCCCACGGGTGGACGTCAACCTCATGACTCAGTGTCCCTCCCTGTTGGCCCCTCTGTAATTCCCCCTCTCCTTTTTTCATACTTCTTTTCCTTTCCCCCCTTTATCCTCCAACACTTCTCTGCATGCTTTTGACGAACAGTGACATGCACGAGGGGGAAAAAAAAAAAAACCCCTCCAAAAACAGCTCTGGAAACTTGCTTTGAATTGATTTTTACAGCTTTATTCAGGTTCTGACGCCACAAAACGATGCATTCAGTGGCGACGGGTGACTTCGGACATCTCGGCGCTCATTTTGGAGATGCTCTGTATTCCCTAAAAGTTTGTTTTTAATCACTAATGCAGGCCGTGCATTGAATCAAAACATCTTTTCCAATGTCAAAATGTTCCCTGGCCTCCCTTTTCTCCTCTTCCTCCCCCACTATCTCTCTTCCTACAGGCGGTGATTCAGAGCCGACACTCCAACACATTGCAGTAGAAAGACTTTTGTTCGTTCTTTTATCAGTCTGGTTTAGTTTTCTTTCTAGTGAAATTTAATATTCAGAAGAATTCCCAGAAGTGAGTCTCATTTGCAGACTTTTAGAAATTAAGTTGAGTTAGTCATTAAAACAATAACGTCTTCCTGATATAAAACTGGTCCTGCTGAAGAGATTTAACCAGGAATAGATTTGATGGTTGTGTTGTTTGTCTGCATTGTCCAGTTACCTGATGAATCACCACCAGGGTTTGATAAGGATCCAAAGCAGCTGTAGCCAGTTCTCTTTGACATTTTGTGGGTTAGCTGTGCACTGATACAGATATTCTTATATTTATGTTGCTGATAGCTGATATTTAGCATCAATATTTAGGAAAATTTGACCTTTTAACAAGATGCAGTTACACCTTTCAGTCTGGAGGAGCCTCTGAAGCAACGTTTAGACATTTGACACTAAGGGTTTTTCCAGACCTGAGCTTTTTAGCCCAGTTTTCACCCCTTGGTGAGATTCGTTTAGACAGGTCTGAACACAGTAATCGCACTCAGGTGTGGACCAAACAACTATACTATGACCCTTTGAAAGAGGTTTTCTCGGTGCGGTCCGACACAAAATACAAAATACAGCGTTGTATTTGGCCAACGGACCTTCTTCAGGACCTTATTCCGCTGACCAGAGCAAACAAAACCCTTAAAACTTTCCATAACAAACTGAGGATGATAAATAAAACAGCCGCTACTATCAGTCGATCTTAAAAAAAGTGCATGAGAATCAATTCCTTTTTTTAGGGACTTCCCACATGCAACCAATGTAATTTTTGATCAGTTACACATGACAAACACAATTTTCTCTTGTGTTTGAATGCCTTCCTCTCTAGCACTCATTTTAGATATTTAACAGACAAAGACAGCAAAGATTTTCATTATTTGTTAAGCTGCAGATTATGTTTCCCAATAAATTGTTTTTGTAATTGTTTCTATACTCTTTATAGCTGTTCTCGCTCTCTTCAGTGATGAAGGAACATGTCACCCAGTGCAGCGATGTGGCTGCATTGGCGTGTTTTTAATAGTTTTTGGATAAAAACAGAGAAAATAAGATATATCAGGCTTTGGAGACACACACAATACTTGTAAGTAGGATGAGTTCATCGTTGGTTTGGCTCTGCACATGAGATTAAATAAGTGCAGACCCTTTGTTGTGCTTTGACTTTTGGACTCCCTTTTTGTTTTTGGTTGAGTGCTGTGGGTTTTTTTTTTTTACTTCTACGAAGGCCAGTGAGGAAACCATAGTAAATGTACTACATTTAATGTTTCTGTTGGAGCTGCAAGTGTTTTCACTGGAGATTGTGGGCATTTTTCTTCGTCTTATATGAGTATGTGTGTGTGTGTGTGTGTGTGCCGGGTTTTCTGTGTGTGTGTGTGAGTATCATTAGTTCCTAGAAGCCAGGATTAGGTGGAGGTGGAGCTTTGGGGGCCCGTAGTGGTTTTTGTGGTCATTAATTACTGAAAGAGAGAGAGAGAGAGAGAGAGAGAGAGAGAGAGAGAAAGAGAGAGAGTGAAGTGTGTTTGTACAAATGAGAAAATTAACAAAAAAAGAAAGAAAGAGAAAGAGCTGTTGTACTAAAATGAGAGCGAGTTGTAGATTCAGGTAAAAGAGGGAAAAAAAAAAAACTACTAACAACTTCCTGCCTTGGCCGAGAGCCTGGTCACACACACACACACACACACACACACACACACACACACACACACACACACACACACACAGACTCTCTGTTACTCTTCGTCAGCCAAAGGGATAAAACTTTTCTCCCTTTATTTTAATCATTGTTTCCCTCCCTCTGCCTGCACTTTTTTTTTTTTTTTTTTTTTGGTCAGATGCGTTTCCACGGCAACCATCCACCTTGTATGTGTGTGTGTGTGTGTTTTTATGTCTTGTCTCCCAGTGTCTCTCGCCCTCCTGTAGTCCTGCTGTGAACTTCATGTTGTATTTCTTTTTCTAATATCAGCACCGATTTGTCAAACGGCACGAAGGCGGCGGCTTGTGAAAACAGTCTGTTACACACACACACACACACACACACACACACACACACGTAGATACACACATACATACACTTTCCTGAGTATGTAGTCTTATAGTCGTCCCACGGGGAACGTTGTGTGGGAATATGAACGAATGTATGAACAGGAATGTGAAGAAAAGCTCAAATACACACACACACACACGTTCACAGGGATTTGTACCATTGAGTTAGTCAGATTGGGAATTACAGAGCAGAGAGAGGTAAGTGAAGAGAGGGAAGAGGAGAAAGATGGGAAGAAGAGAAGAAAGAGGGAGGAAAACTAGAGAAAATGAGGAGAGGAGGGCGAGAGGGAGCAAAAAGGGGAGACTGAGGAAAAGGAAGGAGGAGAGATAAGAGAAGAAGAAGGAGATGGAGGAAGGACGGGAAGATCAAAACGAGGAGAGATAGACAACCGTTAAAGAGACGGTTATATAATTTTACTGCATCTGATGTTGCAGTTTGTCACTTAATGTTTAATTTACAGTAACGGAAAGCAGAAAATCCTCACATTGTTTGGCTTTTTTGTTTATAATTTAATCAATTATCCAAATATGGACTCATCATTATGGTCTCTAGTAACTAGAGATATTTTTCCTACAGTTTATTTTACTTATTTATCAATTTGTTATATAATTTTTATTGTTGTACTTATTTTGAGGTTTTACGTTCTTGGGATGGGGAAAAGACTGCAAAATAGTGGACTCATGCTATGTATGTGGATATACTTCCTTGCTGTATCAACTGTGTAAATGGTGTATATTTAAATAATGTAGTAAAAGAAATGTTAAAAAAAGCATCACAATGAAATTGTTTGTAATGAGCACTAATAGTCAAGACAAGTCCAAAACAATGAGAGACGTCTAGAAACAAGATGGAAACAAGACCTCTTGCACTGACTGATTTAGTGTGTGTGTACAGTCAGATATAGAGATACAGAGTTTGTTAAGAGGGACATATAAGGCTTTTTGTGGTTTGTGGTTTATTTTTATGCTTTTATGATGTCGGATATTTATGTTAAACATGGTCAAAGTTCCAAAACTTGAGGTTAAAGTATGTAGAAATGCTGCCTGCAAGTCAAAAACCAGGGCTTCAACCTGCCTTAGTGCTTTGTTTGTGATATTTTTTTTGTACCTTGATGTCAGATAGTCGCCCATAAATGGCCGTCTATTCTGTATCCATTGTCGCTAAGGTTGTTCCACGTGTTGTTTGCAATGTCCACTCCCATATTTCTGACCGGATTTCAGCTCGAACATGTATGGATGTATTTTAGAAGTTTCTATTTCGAGTTAAGTACAAGAAAATGAAGTTAAATCCTGAAGCTGACCAATCAGAACAGAGTGGGCTCATCAGGAGGGCGGGCCTTAAAGAGACAGGAGCTAAAACAGCCTGTGTCAGACAGAGGCTGAACTGAGGGGCTGCATAAAGGGCCAGTATAAGATAAATAAAGAGTTCTTTGAACTGTAAATCATGCAAAGATATTCCAGTCGAGCCCCAGACTATAAATACAGAGCTGGAAATGTGTATGATACGTCCCCTTTAAGGTCAACAAACTCAAACATCAATACTATCGCTATATCTTCGGTCATGTGTGTATGTGTAGTCTCACCTACTGTGTTTACATGCTGCTGCCATCATGGCGTCTGCATCTGCTCTTTGAACAATGTGCCACCATTGAGACTCTGTCACACACAGACAAAACCTTAAACCTGTCTGGACCCTCAGGAAAACAGACCAAACATAATAATAATAATAATAATAATAATAAAAAAGCTGATTTTTCATTTTCTTGTCATTTTTCGCTGTAATCGTGCTTTCTGTCCTTCATACAGTACCATCACTCTTTTTTTTGCCTTTTCCACTTTTAAACTTTTCTTCCTCCATCCTGATTTTTTTCTCTTCCCCCCTTTTTCCTCCCTCTCCTCATTCCTCTGGGATAAGAATCTGCTCTCTGTGAGATAATATAAACACTGTCCTCATGCCTTGTCCTCATGTTAGCACTACAGAGAGAGAGAGACGGATTGTGTGCGTGTGTGTGTGTGTGTGTGTGTGCAGCAGAAAACAAGAGAAAAGTCTTACAAACATGACCAATGACAAACTGGAACATCGCCCGTATATAAAAACACTTGTAGGAGACGTTGCCGGACCCAGAGGAGGGAGGAGAAAGTGCTGCTCTGCACATGTACAGTATATCATTACACACACTGGGCCTCTTCCTGCATTATATCACCGCTGTTACTTCATCTCTTAGGCTGCCGTGATATTTGTTATTTCTCACAGTGTGAAGAAATTGGGAGGATTTTGGGGATCTTTGTGACAAACCATCAATCTTTCTCTGAGGCGCGTGCCGATTGGCGATTGGATTGTATATCGATTAACGTAGCAATGCAGTGTGTGTACAGTTTAGGCTATTTGTCGGTGAATAAATGCTCCTCAAGACCCAAGACAAGTTCCTGTGTCTTGCTTGCAACCTGCTGATTAAAGCGGAGGAGGTTAGCCCCGAAGTTAGCGATGACTTCGACCCTGAAGCAGAAAACAAAGTCTCCCCTGTGCTTCCTGACTACGGTCTAGAACAGGCTGACTTAAGCTGGACTGACCTTTAAGGTGGACCAGCTATTCTCATTTTAGTCGTATTCTATTCTAATTCTTCCACCCTTTCACACTCTAGAAATATGCCTCTGACTGACGTGAACGTTAGCTTACAAGGAACACAGAGTGGGGCTCACTTTGGCTAACGTTAGCTACTTTAGCTAAAACGGGCTAATGAGCAGGTGAGAGAACTGTCAATCACAGCTGTCAATCAACGCCCACACTGCAGACATCAAAGCTGCTATAAGTCTTCAAATCTTATGAATGGAGTAATAATTTCCAAAATGACCATGAGCCCACTTATTAGTGGTCCAAATTTAGCGATTGAGACCATAATGACCTTCTGCATTGGCTTCGTTGGTAGTTCCCGCTTGATTCTGTGTGATTGTTTGACCACGTATGTTGGACTCCTTCTTAAAAGTGTGTTCAGACTGAAAGCAAAGAGACTTTTAAAGGTGGGACGATTGACTATAATTTCAATGCAAAGACATGACCATGACCAGAAGATGTTTCAACTTGATGCTTTATGGCTCCAACTCAAAAGTCCAGTGTTTAAATTTGCACAATAATGCAAGCTGAAAGTTTGTTTGGTGTTCAGTCTGAACACTCTGTAACAATTTTGCTGGGTCCAGCTTCTCAAATGTGAGAAGTTGATGCTTTTCTTTGTCATACATGGTAAATGGACTGCATTTATATAACGCCTTTCTAGTCTTAGAACCACTCGAAGCACTTTTACACTACAAGCCACAGAGGATGTAATCATTCAATTTGGGGTTCAGTATCTTGCCCCGTGACACTTGGACATGTAGATCGGAGGACCTGGGAGATACCGATCTGTTGTTTAATGGACGACCTGCTCTACCTCCTGATCCACAGCTGCCCCTACGTCATACATGATCGACCTTCGATCTTGAAAATTGAAGACTTGAGGCTGTGGGACATTATAACAGGCATTTTTAAATGATCATCAGATTAATCGACACTGGAAATAACCGTTGATTGCAGCCCGAATTGTTTTTTCAAAGCATAAATTGACCCACGTTTCGTGCAAAAAAGGCCAAAGTAGTTTGACGCAGACAAAGAATTTGTCTCCTAATGGTCAACATTGGTTTCTTTAAACCATCAAATCATTTTTTCCCCAATCTTAATGAGGTAGTTTTAGTCGCCAAAACGTAGTCAGACCTTAACCTTAGAGGTGGCAGATCAGAAATCACACTTCAGTTTGAATTTTCATAGTGGTAGTTTTTAAAAGAGAAGCTATTTTGTAATTTAGACAATAATATTCATTCATTCTTTAACGTTTAAGGTGTCAAAAACTCCATATACACCTATAAAAGTGTCAGGAAGTACGGGTGGTTACCTGTGTTTGCTATTCTTTTTTAAATCTTTAAATATGATTGTCATCCTGGGTCTGAGTGAGTTAACAGACACGCATCATGTGTGCGTGTGTTCGCAGTGCAAGCTGGTTTTATCAATGTGTTTCTGTCCAGAGCTTTTTCTCTCAGGGCTGTAATGGACAAAAGGCTGGCTGTCAACACCAAAACGCTTAACGTCGGCCAAGGCATGCTGTAATGGTGGACGCAATCACTTCCAGATGACGGACAGAGGAGCGAGTGTGCGTGTGTGTGTGTGTGTGTGTGTGTGTGTGTGTGTGTAGCCGGGGTTTGAATTAGAGAATGAGAGCGAGGGGAAGAAGGGGAATATCAATTCGTTGTGGAGGGACTTACCTGGCTAAGAAGCAGGAAAGACGAGAGAGTGAAGTGTGTTAGCATCAGCAGCAGGGTAGGAAAGGACGCAAGCAAGGAAAGGAGGCAAGGAAGCAGGAAAACACTGTAAACCTGCATTATTTGTTAGTTTGGTGAACTTGGTGGTATTTTGAGGAACTCAACAATATATAATACTGAAAATTGATTGAAAAAGAGGAAAATGAGTCCAACTAACTTTATTAAAGTCAACATAAATTACACCAGATTTGATTAAACTGAGCAAAACTCTTAAAAATTGAGCAGCATCAACTGTAATATGATGTCAAACCTAGTTAGCATCACATTTAAACAAATATAATGTTGCATAACATTCGATTATGTATTTTATGTTTAACAACCAAATACATTATAATTACTTTCATGTAACACATGAGTTTAAATGTAAACATGGAAACTAGCAGATTATACGTAAAAACAGAGGTCAACAATTTGATTTTGTGGAAAAACCGTCACTCCAACTCTCTATATATTCATGTTTTAACACAGATTTCAGGAATACAAATATTTCTCTGCAGGGTGTAGAAGATTAAACTGCATTTAGATTAATGAAACGTTTTTGAAACTAGTTTGGTGAAGCTGAAATCGCAAGATATCTGAGCAGAAAACATTCTGACTAAATTAGTAGAAAGTTGACATTTTGCTGGTGTTTGCACTGGATTAATTAACAGGAAATGGTCTAAATTTAAATCAATTAATGAAAAAAAGATGTTGTATATGTAAGACTACAGATCCTGACAGAGAACATTCAGCTTCTTCAGTATTTTCAGGTTTTATTTACTGGTTTTCGCTGCTTCAATCACACATTTTCCCTTAAAAGGTTGCACAATTTATCTGAAATTTAGGTTAGAAGATAAAATCCAGCACCGGACCTCTGCATGTTCGTTACATTTTAGCTCAATAGTGACATCCTCTGACTGAGCCCAAGCGTTTAAAAAATAAAGGTTTTAAAAAATTACAGAGTTTAAGAGGAGAGAAGAGACGAGATCTGGCTGCGTTCGGGGCTGTTTGGGGGGGAAAAAACAACAAAAAACTCAAGTATTTATTGGCAGGGTGTTGTGGTGAGCGAGCTTAGAGGAGGGATATAACAACAGAACACACAGTCCTGACACTGAACACATGGACCAGGACACCCTGATGAGATGTGTGTGTGTGTGTGTGCGCCTCCTGCTTCCAGTCCGCTACCTGGCAGGAACGAGGCTCTGCGGTTTGGACGTGGTGTGAATAAACAGTAAACATATCTTGTGTGTGTTTGTAAACAACTCACAAACCTGCGATATCTTCTGTTAACACCCTGATTTTTTTGTTTGTTTGTTTTTGTTTGTTTGGTGTCATTTATGAGTCATTTTAACACTCTAATCTGACTAAACAGCTCATTTATTTCACTTCATTTCTGATATTTTTGGTTTGGAGAGGGGGTTGTTTTGTTTGTTTTTGTTTTTTATTGTGTGATTTATCATTTTTGACAAAGAAGCTGTGGTAGCGGTTAGCGTTTTTTCACAACAACAGATAAAAATGAGGAGTTGCAAGAGTTTTTACATCAGATTACACAATATCTGAGATGATCACTGTGTCATATTAAGTGATTAACCCTCCTGTTGTCCTCGGGTCAATTTTGACCCGGGAGGACAACAGGTGTCATTACGTGCTGTCATCAAAAAAATTGAAATGGTTGAGATCAGAGGAAAATATGTTGATGGATTATGGCAGACTGGTTTATGTAAAAGTTCAGTCAGGATCATGTTTTAAAACCATTTCAATTTTTTTGATGACAGCACGTAACGACACTTGTTGTCCTCCCGGGTCAAAATTGACCCGAGCACAACAGGAGGGTTAAAGAGTCAGAAATCGTTGCCGTGATTTAATGCATAAAACAAAGATAAATACATACAATGGCTGATTCTCCACACAGGTTTGAACCACCAAATACTTACTTGATGAACCTGAATTCTGATATTTGCATAGAGGATGGAAACGTATTCATTTGCGTTTTCTTTTGCTGATTTTTTAGGAAATTGGGTTAAAATTTTGCTACATTTGGATGAAAACTTGGCTATTTTTTCACTTGACGGCACCAACAGCAAATATTAATCGTGGTTTTATGAATGAAAGTGAGCTTTGAGCCATTTGTTGTGACTCGGCGGTGAATGTGGGCTATATTGTATGTGTACAAAGGGTGTAGTCGCACCAACAGATGTTATGATCCTGGACGAGCCCCCGATTTGTCATAATCTGGCTCAAGTCTGGACAAGGAAGGGGGAGACCAAACATGAGTTAAAATGGATTTATTGTGCATCACTAAAAGATAAATGAAACTAAACACAACCAAAAACAACATGGTTATATAGAAGCTGGTCAGTCCAGGTGAGCTGGATCTTCCTGACGACCCAAAGTCCTGCAGGTAGAGGACTAATAGTCTGTCCAGAGAGAGTCCTCACATGACTATAGTTATTAAAACTTGGTATTTTTGCACCAGCATGCTCATTTTAGTTCTACACTTGTTGCTCTTTAGTGGCGATTTTCCTTTTGCTATTTTTTTAGGCGTCCCCATTCTTAATCCCGCCCACAAAGCTCTGATTGGTCGCTTGTTTCCCCAACAAGGGGAGAAACAGCTGTCGGTGAGCACAACACCAGAACTCACCATGGTGACCTGACATCCTGATTTTTGTCGGGACAGTCCAGAATTTTGAAGGCAGAGGAGATAATAAATGTCCTGCGCAGATATTTGTTTGCCAAAGAGTCATTAATTCTTCACATGTTGCACAAACATCTGCTCCAAATGTCTCCTCTGACGACCAGTCAGCAGAGACGGGGTTTCTATGGTTACGGGGACTCACACACTGCATCCATGCAGCAGTTTCTGACATTTTTTTTATCAACAGGCCTTTGCTCTGTGATTGTGTTTATGCACCTCGCCCTCACAAGAAAAACGACAGTATAGATTGAAAATTCAGCCGCCAAAAATGACCTATAGTTACGTGTACGCCATAGCAACCGCAGTAATTATGACCCGAAGTGACGCAGTTCAGATGACGTCAATAAACGGTGACAAATTTTCATATTAGGAGGAAGCGGGTTGGGTGGAAGACTAGATAGATAGATGGCAAAAAGTGGATTTAGCTGCAGAAGACGGCTGTTTGCTTCCCGTTTCCGACCGCGAGTCGGACAGCTTTGATTGTTGTTGCGTAACTTTAAGGAAGTAATTTTAACCCACACCACATTTCAAGTGATCATTTTAACCCTAACCAAGTGTTTTTTTGTGCCTAAACCTACAAACCTAGTTTAGTTTTTACGGTTACTGCAGATTGAAGCGGCATATTAGAAAACGCTCCTCTGACTCGTTCTGCAGCGCAGGTACAATCGTGGTCGTTTCATTATGAGGATGTGTTGGTTTTATGAGCTCAGGTTGATATTATTGTTATAAAAAAACAGTCTTCTTTAGTCGTGTGGGGCTTATTAGTCTATATTTACATGTCTGTGTGTTGCTGCGTGTCCTCTATCTGCCCTCTGTGTTCATTAGTGCCCTGTGTGAAGCAGGCGCTCTGCCCTGTCAACACACTCAGCAGCTTATTTACTTGTTTTGTTACACTGCAGACAGTCCTGCACAAGCGTCAGCAACTCTCAGTCTGCACACGAGAGATGCTGAACGGTATGGTGAGAAATATCACTTGAGTTCTCTAGTCATGTTATTGATCTTAAAGCCTTGATGTCAGTTTATGGTTATAAAAAAATGGATATATCTGCTTGGCATGCGCTTATTTAGTATAATTTTCTCTAATCTTCTTCCACAAAGATGCACTTAAACGCAACAATATGGAAATCATGATTTCATTTTTACCTCTTATGCTAACGTTGTACTCATAAAATAACTGCTGAGACCTATGGAGACACAAGAAATGAAGAGAAAAACAGGTGGAAAACAAGGTTTATAATATAATATCTATAATTAGGAGTATCTAAACCACTTATTTGAGTTGTAAAACCAAAATAAAGTACGCCAAAATGTCAGTAACACTCACTCAGTGCTAGAAAAAAAACATGTGTGTCCACAACTACGACAAGTATGTTGAGTCAGAGTTGAATTTGGGGAATAATTTCACTGTTTGCCTTTCGTGTCTCTTCCAAATAAGTCTAGACTATCCATGTTTACAACTTATTATCTGACCACTTGTGTTTCCTGCCTGTTTAGGCTTCTTTTTATGATCTTACATTGTTCCCAGATCTCAGCGATTAACAGTACAATGTTGTAACCGATAGGACTGATGGCCAACACTTGTAACCAGATTTATCTCTAAATATCCGCTCCAGACATATAAAAACACTCTGCTTGGAGCAATAATGTGTGTCTGATAAGTTTTTTTTCCCACAAAAATAGTTTAATTACCACTTTAAAATCCTTAAAAATGGCATCTACTCCTTCTCTCTCATTAAAAAAAAATTCAAAATATGCAAATATCTTTCATTTCAAAACAGCTGGATACAAGATGTTTCTTACATCACAAGTTCATTCTCAGTGTTTGTGCACTGGAGGCTCCAAATGTCCACATCACACTGGCGTAAGCTGAATTATCGGAAAGAAAACGAGACTTTAAACACGACTACAACTAATAAGAGCGACGTAAACACACACCAGAACTTGTTAAGTAAGATAAAAGTGTGACAAAAGCTATTGATAGCGGGAATAAATAGAAACGCTGACTTCACGGCGTACAGCATAAAAATCAATGATGCACGTAGGTGTGCGTGTGTGTGTGTAGCATCTGTTGCTTTTGTGTATTGCTTTTTGTTTGTGTGTGCGTATTAATCTCTGCTGGACTGCTGTGTGTGTGTGTTTGTGTGGGCAGGGCTGACGCAGCAGAACTAACTGCAGCGTGGCGAGCGAGCGAGAGAGAGAGATAGAGAGAGAGAGAGAGAGAGAGAGAGAGAGAGAGGAGGGGCACACACACACACACACACACACACACACACACAAACAGATATATTACACACACATATATTTGTACTCATATACCAATGGTGCACAAGCGTTCGGACATTGACGTGACATTTGAAATGATACGGCGCGTGCAGACATGTGGAAAGATCACACGCAAAGTAGGATTCGGTTATCGTGTTAACTGTCACTGTTGCTGGTTCTAGTGCTAGAAAGAGACCACGTGAGAGAGAGAGAGAGAGAGAGAGAGAGAGAGAGAGAGAGAGAGAGAGGGAGAGAGAGAGAGGGAGAGGGGGGAGAGAAAGTATAATCAAAGAGGTGAGGACAGAGAGAGAAAGAGAGAGAGAGAGAGAGAGAGGATATCAGGAGCTAAAAGGAAAAAGGAGGAGAACAGGGGAGTGAGGCGAGAGGAAGAACAAGTGGACAGATTGATAGATAGAAAGGAGAAGATCAACAGATAGATAGATTGATAGATAGATAGATAGATAAGGAAGGAGTGATGCGTTGGAAAAGGAGGCGATCGCCAGCGCAGGGGAGGACGGGTGACGATGAGGATGAGGAGAAGAGCTCAGACACCTCCTTCAGAGTGCATTTCTTCAGAGGTAGAGTGTGTGTGTGCGCGCCTGTGCGTGTGTGTGTGTGTGTGTGTGCCTTGTCTTGATTTTGCCGCATTCGTCTTGTCATCATCAAGTGTCGCAGACGGGATGGGAGACGTATTTAAACATTAAACTGTAACTGTAGTTGTGAAGTAATACGTGATGATTGTGAATGAAAGGTGGTTTCTTTCTTACACCTGTAGGGCTGAGTCATTATCTTGTTTACTTGTCAAAATCTCCCAAAATCAGATTACATGTTTTATCTTCAGTTAAAGGATTCTGTGCTTCTCTTTTTGTTGAGAAATGTCAGTTTTCGGTCTCAGAAATCTTTTTAAGACGACTTTAAAATGTGTCGTATTAAAAAAAAACAACAAAAAAACAGACTGACATCTTGAAAATATAAGCTTTTCAACTGACTAAAATTCATCTTCAGCATTGAAAGTATTGAAATTGAAAAGTAGTAGAAGCTTTCTTTGAATCTTTGATCAGGTTCATAATCAGACAGTCTCTTATTCAAATCATAACCTTGCAAATTTTTAGGCTGTAATTCATTCAAAATGATCATACAGCTGATTGACAATATTAAACATTTAGCTACATAGAAAAAATGGTTTTGTACAAAAACCTTTTGGTTTGTTTGTTTTGTTTTTGATTTTTTCCCCCTGTGTCTTTATTTTTATCGTTTTGTACAGTTCTCTTAGTAGAGACTTCTTGTAGAGACGGCAAAAATCAATAAAAAATTAGATGTTTTGGGTACAGAAACTCAAAAGTTGTATGAAATTTAAAAATTATTTGATTTGATTGGAGTGTTGTTCAGAGAAAAGGCATTTGCCATAGAAATAGTTGCTCCCTGTACATTTTCCAACTACATGGTGTTTTTATCGCCTCATATTAACAGTTTTAAGTATGTTTACAGTCTTTACTGTTATTGTACTAACGGGAAATGAAACAAGCCAAAGTGCCACCTTCAAACGCTAAATTTAATAGTGTGATCAGAATTAAAATATTTCAAAAAACTAGTTAAACAAGTGTCTATATTTTCCAGAACTAAGTCAGTAAAAAGGCGACACTCCATAGTTAAAAAACAGCAGAGTTTCACCTCATGTTTTGGTCTTTTAGACGCGTTTCCACATAAAGCTGTCCTCAGAGCAGGTGTGACAGCCTTTTATAAAAATTAAAAAGTATTTCCAGCTGTTAATTACTTTATTATTTGTTTCTGGAGTCGTTCTGGAGCTGGAGCCCCTTTTCTGTACGTCAGCTGCTGCGTTGTATTTGCAAATATCTGAGTCTTAAGCTAGCTACGTTGCTAACGCTGCTTGCTAACGTTCGACATGCCGTTAGCTGCCCGGCGGGTAGCGAACAGAGGAGTTTGTCGCTGAAAACAGGAGGTGTCTCATGATGCTGGAAGTGATTTTTCCAGTTCTTTAGAAATCAATTGATAACTGGCATTGAAGAGTAACAATTAATACAATTTTAAAAAAGCTTTTGTTAAAGATCAAGAGGTCTTTGTGTCTTTGTTCATTTCTGTCTTCCTGTAATGTGTTTAACACTTTCCAGTCAGTTGGAGAAAACATCTTGAAACTCCTGCTGTGCTTTTTGTATATATACTTCCTGTTTTGGGTCAGAAAGCCTTTCATTTGTTTATGAAATGACTTACAGAGTTTTATTCCCAGTAAGAATACACCACACAACTAACTGCTGCTTTGCATTTTACAAATTTACACACATTCACACTTGGAAGCCGCCCAGCATCTCATTTATAACCTCCTGTTCGGTTGAATAATTCATAAACTTTTGTTGGTTTACACATACAGCGATACTGCTGGATGATATGTAAATATTCACAGACGCTTTAGAGATCTTTGTTCCTGATAAAGCTTTCATGTCAAATATGCCACGAAATATCATCAGATATTTGGATAAAGAGGGAGACGAATGAAAGCTTTCATGATGATGTGTCAGTTGTGATTTTCTACAGAAGGAGTTGCAGATTATCTAGAAATGTTTCTCAATCAAATGACCAGTTTAATTTAGATTGTGGTTTTGTGGAAATCCCCAAAATGTTTAGCAAACCCTAAACCTTAAACAAGATTTTGGCTCAAATTGACATGATTAATATATATTTGGCTGTTTCTGCTTTCAAAAAACCTGTAAAATGAATCATTTAATACAACTGTACCTCAGAAATACCTCTTATGGATAAATTTAGTGAATCTAGTCAGTTAGAAGTCAAAGATGAAATTAACAAGAGAATCCTGCAAGACCGGTAACGCTGTATACTTAACGCGCGGAGCCAAGATAAACAGATGTCTTTCATATGTGGCTGCTTGACTCACTCGAAAACAAACGAGCTCAGAGGCAGCTGAAGAGGAATCGTATTCGAACTGGGGAAACAAGTCTGTGTGGACGCATTACCCAAACCACAAGCCTCCGCCGACCACCGAAGCCCAGAACGGTGACACAAATACACACAAATGCTGGTTTGAATCACTTTGCTATCAAACATCTGGTGCTTTTATCATTAAGTCATTTTCCTCATCTTCCAAATGTGTTGTACGTCTTATTTTACTGGTTGTTTATTTTATCGGGTTGTGGTCAAACACTGAAGTTCCCTGGAAGCTTGGATGCTGGAAATTGAATTAAAGGTGCAGTATGTGAGTGTGTATCCCCCCTGCCAGCGATGCATTGATAGTTTTGTCGAGTTTCTCAGGGAACCTCAGCCTTCTTAACAAAACAAAAAGAGCTTAAAGTCAGTGGTTTGACCTGCAGGACTTCATTTGGTTTCGTGAATAGAGATCTGAAGCAATGATTTCATGTATGGTTAGCCTCTTTAGCTTCTGTAACTCAATGCAATCTCTCAATTAGTGTTTACTTTCCCATATTCTAAGCAATTGCAATCAGAAGCTGAAACCTTTGTGATTTAAACAACAGTTACTTTGTGAGCACAGAAAAAACTACAAGCGCTGTCAAGGTCACCGTAACCTGGTTTCGTCCACATCCATAAAACTCACCAACGCTTTCTTCTAAAGTCCTTTTTATCAGCTGTCTAGTTTTAGTCTCTGCTGTCTAAACACTTCTACAGCGTTCGTTTCTCTCCGTCCTGCCGCTATTACAAACATGTCTGAACCAGCCGTGACACCTCCACTGACTCACGGACATGTCTGTGTGTTTGTTAAGAGCTGCTAAAAAATAAATATTGAATAAACAACGATAATAGATTGTTTTTCAGAAAGCTACCAACCTCATGTAAACACGTGAAGCGTGCCGCACGACATACTGTTGAGAAAGGCCGTTCACGCTCCGCTGTTTGTGGCGGATCAGACCTGCGCACCGCCCTTTGGCTCGAGCTGTTGCTAACAGTGAGTCCGTATAACGCTGTTGAATGCTCGCTCCATTTTAAATAAATCCCTCCTACTGAACAATTTATGCATTCCAAAAGGTTTGAATTTTCTGTTTCTGACTGAGATTTGGCAGCGATGTATGGATTACTGCCCTTTAATCAAACTTTTGCTGCCTGATTTCACTGTTATCTGCACTCTGAGGTCCTCGGTTTGGGGTAGAGGACTCGCTGTGGTCTTCAGGAACTGGAGTCTCCTCTTTTGAACTGCAGTTAACCAAAGTTGGTTTTTCTAATCCGTTTTATTGTAATTTAATTTACTGACTCCCTGGTTTTAACGGTTCTTTTATATCTGAGTCATCCATCATAAGGTTAGACAGAGTTATTATGGCTGGTGGTTTTAATATTCATGCGGATGACGCCTCTTGCAGCCCTGCTGCTGATTTTCTTAATGTCACTGAGTCCAACACACATTAGGGGTCAGAATCTGGACCTTGGTTTTACACATGGTTTAACTATTGACTCCATTTGCTCTGAGGTGCTGCCTGTTACTGACCATAATGGTGTTTTGTTCAACCAGTCTTTGAACTTAGATTCTCTTCGAAGTAAAAGTTTAAAGTGCTCTCACAACTTAAATCATCTCACAGCTGAGAAGTTTTCTGCAGCTTTTGACCCAAGCAAAGTATTGTGTTCTCATGCGGAAGTAGATTGTCTAGACCAACACACATTGCTCCTCCGTTTTGGATAAAGTGGCTACTTCTAAAATGTGATTTGTCCCCTCCATAAATTCATCCCCAAGGTTAAATGACACCATTTGTTGTTTCTGGGGTTGGAGGGCAGAGCGACTGTGAAAATCCACTAATCTCCATGTTCACTGTCTTTACTACAAAGACCTTTTTAACTGGGTTAAACAACATGGTTAAAGATGTGAGGGCTTTTTATTTTTCCAACTTTATTTCCACCAGTAAACACAACCCCAAAGTCCTGTTTGACCCTATAAACAACATTGTCACTCCTGCACCTCCGGATGTGCCTGTTTTGTCAAATAAGGATCACAGTAATTTCCTCTCATTCTTTGTAGATAAGATTAGAGATTAGCATTATCCCCTCTTCTGCTCCTTTCTCCACTTATGCAATTCGGCTGTCAATTCTGGACTGTTTTTCTCCCATTTCTGTGCAAGACCTCACTGATCTTGTGGGTAGAATGAAATCCTCCTCCAGTCGTGTTGATATTTTACCCACGTCCGTGCTTAAAAATACACTTGGGTGTATTGGTCCATGCCTGGTCTCTATTATAAACTGCTCCCTGCTATCTGGCTGTGTCCCAGCTTACTTCAAACATGCAATTGCTCAGCCTCTCCTGGAAAAAAACGAACCTTGATCTGTACATTCCCCACAACTACAGGCCTATATCAAAGCTGCCTTTTATTTCAAAAATTTTTAGAGAAAGTTGTTTCCAAATACCTCACTGCTGTCTTGATTGCACACAACATTTTAGATAAGTGCCAATCGGGTTTCCGTCAGAAGCATTCCTCTGAAACTGCTCTTCTCAGAGTCTCCAATGACATAATGATGTCCTCTGATGTGGGTGAGTCCTCCGTTTTGGTGCTGCTGGGTCTCAGTGCAGCTTTTGACACTGTGGATCATAATGATTGAAAGGCTTAGACAGTGTGTGGGTGTCTTTGGGAGCCCTGGACTGGTTTTCCGCCTACTTCTCAAATAGGAGTTTTTCTGTGTCACTTGGTCCTTACATGCCTGAAACAGCTGCTCTTTCCTGTGGTGTGCCTCAAGGATCCGTCTTGGGTCCTATTTTATTTGCTTTATCTATGCTTCCTTCCTTCATGTTAGTAGCAAATTTGGAGATATGTCCTATCACTGTTATGCTGATGATATTCAGCTCTATGTCTCCTTTTTAGGCTTGATAACCCCAACAAACTGTCTGTGTTGCACAATTGTCTGACTCTCATTAAAGACTGGATGTCTAACAACTTTTAACAGCTTAATACAGACAAGACAGGGGTTCTTATCATTGCCTCTGACAGTATAGCTCCAAAGATTGCTCATAGCTAGCATCGTTTTCCTCCAGGTTCTTCTTCTTTGCCTTTTCTGGTGCATTAAACTTTCAATTAATGGATTAGCTTGAAACAACAATGTGTATCAAACAAAAAACACTGAAAAACATTGCTTTATAGTACTACCAGCCGGAAAAAACTTGCACAAAGTACTTTTAATTGTCAAAATCTACAAAAGTGTTGTTGCTGGCAGCTTGCTAGCTAGCATTAGTCAGTCAAATATCTAATCTTGCATATTGTAGTTTAGCCTAGTTGCTTTAGTTACCGCTTAGGACTTCATTGATCCTGGGCTGGTTTTCCGCCTACCTCTCAAGTAGGAGTTTTTCTGTCACTTGGTCCTTACATGCCTGAAACAGCTGCTCTTTCCTGTGGTGTGCCTCAAGGATCCGTCTTGGGTCCTATTTTATTTGCTTTATCTATGCTTCCTTCCTTCATGTTAGTAGCAAATTTGGAGATATGTCCTATCACTGTTATGCTGATGATATTCAGCTCTATGTCTCTTTTTAGGCCTGATAACCCCGACAAACTGTCTGTGTTGCATAACTGTCTGACTCTCATTAAACACTGGATGTCTGACAACTTTTTACAGCTTAATACAGACAAGACAGTGGTTCTTATCATTGCCTCTGACAGTATAGCTCCAAAGATTGCTCATAGCTAGCATTGTTTTCCTCCATGTTCTTCTTCTCTGCCTTTTCTGGATTAAATCTATCTGCATTAAACTTTCAATTAATGGATTAGCTTGAAACAACAATGTGTATCGAACAAAAAACACTGAAAAACATTGCTTTATAGCACAAAATCCACAAAAGTGTTGTTGCTGGCAGCTTGTTAGCTAGCATTAGCCTGTCAAATATCTAATCTTGCATATTGTAGTTTAGCCTAGTTGCTTTAGTTACTGCTTAGGACTTCATTGATCTAAGGGTTTTTGTTAATCTCTTATGAAAAATACTTTTATCTCCTGACCATGGCATTATCTAGAGAGATGAAGTCCTGCTCAGCTGTGTGAATGGGAAACAAAACAAGCTGTTCATGCCAACCAGCCTCGGGCTAAAGGAGGGTCTGCTGACAGCAGGGCATGACCTGGTGCTCAGACAGACTGCTCCTGGACAGTTTATACCTAGAAATGTTTGTTGTCTCGAAGGAAATTCCCTGAAAGATTTCAAAAGATCTTAAAAAGAAAAATAAAAGATGAGCCTGACTCATCAGTTTTCCATCTGTCCCTCTGCTGCATCTTTTGTGTGTCAGATGAGAACGCCTCCCAAAGAACCGTCTCACAGGCTGACATTTAGATGTGCCCGAAAGTTTTAAATGAGCTTATTTGTCCTCCAGAGATTCTGCTGTTGGAGAGCCTGAATGGAGGGGGAAGCAAGATGTTCTCACAGGATTTGGATCCATTGTGCTTTTTGTAAGGCTTAGCTTGACCCCAGTGTGGTGACCAATTCAGTGATTCTTAATTGGAGGTCAAGTTCAATGTGCACCTAAAAATGAGCACAAAGTTCTCATAATTTACTCTTTGCAGCAGTGTAGACATTTGAATTATGTTGCTATCAGAGATTTCATAAAATAAAGGGAGCAGATGCTGTAAATTAATGGACTTTTATGTGGTGTTGAACTTGTAGCAAACCAAAGATTGTTGGAGCAAAGCCTTTTTAAATGAATCAGCAGGCGTCATTTTGATGGATCCAAACGCTCATTCAGTCTGTTTACAACAAAGCTGAGGTCTGCATCCTCTCAGCCTCCTACTTTCAGAAATAAAACTCACTCCGTCTTCCCATCATCCTCCTTTATTAGCAATTAGTTGTGAATTTTGTAGCCAAGTTTTTTCAGCATCTTTATGTTCATTTGTCAGATTTGTTCCAGAGCAACACCACCAGACAAAAATGTGTATTGTTGCAATAAATGGTTAATTTGACTTGAACGTAGACTTGGGAATTTTAGGGCCGTGGTGAACATGAGCTGCTTAGTCCGGTTGAATTGGACTTTTGTTCCTTTTCCCCCTTGGAGCGATTCGTTCTGAACACAGTAATCATACTGAGATGTGGACCAAAACAACCGTATTGAGTCCCAAACCGATTCCGGAGCCGTTTGTTCGCACTGGGAATGTGATCCAAACTCGGTCCGACCCAACTACTAGGCGTACTCTGCTAGCTGAACGGCTCCCATAGCAAAGTGTACTTGATATACTGAGCTAAAGTCAACAGTTACCAGATGAATGATGAATAAAATTAATCATTGATCTGACCTGGACCTGTGCAACAAAGTACGTTGCATTCTTGATATTTGGCCAGAAAAACTTCTTCAGGTTCTTAGACACTAACTAACCAATGAGCGGAGTGAACACAACCTTAAGTGATGCATTTTGGTTTGCTAGGATTTTTTTTTTCTGTGTGAAAAGAAACTGAAACAACAGGAACACTGGGAAAACCAACTCATCCACTGATGAGAGCAAACGAACTATAGTTTGAAACACCCTTTTAAACTTGGAGTCACATAACTTTATACTATAATCATACAGGTGCTTTATCTGATTGGTCGCCATCAAATATCCAAAAACGGATGTGGATACAAGTTCAGAAAATGTTTATTGTTTGCTCACGTATTTCACATTCTTATTCAAATGGAGCTTAAACAGCAGCCTGTACTTGTCTGATTAAGCTGCGTTATAGTGTAAAGACCATAAAGCATTAACTTCATGCTGCTGGTAAATCTATACAGAAGATTTCCTGATTTTTCGTAAGCTGGATAATGGGAGAAAATTGCCTTGTTCACACACACATGCACACAGAGACAAGGGGGGTGGGGAGCTGGAGGCAGTGGAGTAGAAAGAAAGAAGACTGACATTTAGACTGCTGGCATAATATTGTGGGATCAGAGAGTCACATTTTACTCTTCTGATAAAACCAAACACTGAAATAGAAGCTTTTGAGAGTCATTTTAAAAATATATTCGCATCTGTGTAGACAAGACTCCTTCTTTAAGTTTTTTTTTCACCCCCCCCCACCCCCATATGTTGCTCATTAACTTCCCTGTTGTCATGTGACAGCGGTGGGACTGTTGCTGGTGGAATAACTAGCTGCACCTCCTGGGACTTAACACCAAACACACACACACATGCACACTCATACAAAACCTCCAATTAGCGCTGATTTTATTCATCCACTAAGTCGGTTTTGACACAAACATAAAAGTTTATTCAGCCAGAAAAAGGTAAACCTCACAGCAGATGGGTGAAGAAGTAGGAGAGGTATAATGGGATTTAAAAGAACCTCGTTACAACTCGTAACTTCTTTTTTTGTTGATTTTTTTTAAATTGTAGGTAAGAAATTGTAACTTCTGATGGACATTTATCTTATAATATCATGTTTTAATGAGTATGTTTGTTTGTGTGACTGACTAGTTTTGCTTTATATGTACATGTGTGTAATTTGTTCTCAATGAGACTTCCTTTATATATAAATACAACTTAAAGCCCCTATGTGCAGAGTTCAAACATTGGTGCCCCCTCATGGTTTTATCAGAAAACACACCCAAAGAGTCGACCTGGGGACACTGATGAATGCAACAAATAGAGAATATAATTACATAAAAACATATTGTTTTAATCTAAAGCTTAACTTAACTGATACCCAATCAACCTTTGTAGTTTAGCCAAGCATGTGCATCACTTTGCAAATGTTAAACTGTGTCGCTACTGGCTGCTTTGGATATACATTCAGGCTCAATACTACTGTGTGGTCACCTGCAGCGCTCACAGTCCAATAAACAATCACTATAGTTACTTGTATCAAATGGAAAAAAAAAAAAATAGACTGGAAACATAAAAAGCGGCTTTGAGCCTCAGCCATGTGTGAGTCAAACATAAGCCTGTGTAGACAGACGGCTGTATTGATTTCAATAGGAGCTTATCTGTGACTGTGACTGTTTGGTCACAGTTCATTTATGAGTGTGCTCGACTGATTTTAAGAGCGATAAAAAGACTCGTTGGAGCGTACTAAAGGTGGAAACCACTTTGTTGATGTGGTTTTTTTTAATCAGTAAGCGGTGACATCATCATTTATAACGTCATGGTGGAACTTTTGGACACATTTTCAAGGCCGCGTTGGATTCCTGCTTTGTTTTACCTGCTTTTTCCTTGATGTTGAATAACATAACGGTTCCTGGAGAATATCTCATGACTGTGAAGTATGCTGTGACATTATCCTATGCTGTGGTTGTTTACACAAGTATTTCTAGGACAGGAAATGTTTTCCAAGTTAAAGAATTTGTGTGTTTACGTCAAAGCGGATCAGTTTGTTCAAGCTTGTTTTGCTGAAGGAGAAAGTCACCGTACGTCTGGTTTACAGTCGTCTGACTGCGGGTTAAATTTCCTCTTCCGCCCCGCAGGCTGAAAACTTCTATGTGCTTCTTTCTCCTTTCAGCTGTCAGATTTGTCTTGTTCATCAAACTGTCACTCTCCTTGTGCTCGTCCCCCCCTCTCTCTGGCTGTTTCTTGTTTCACCCCTCTCTCGCGCCTCCTCCTCTCCCTCCCTCTCTCTCTCTCTTTCCACGTCTCATTCTGCAGATTGTCGAGTGATGACAGAAACCAATTAGTGATCGACAAGGCAGGGAGAGGACAGAGGGCAGGCGGAGAATAGATGAAAGGCGAAAAAAAGGCAGAAAAACAGCGAATTAGCGGGAACAAAGATGGAAAGAGAGGGCGGAGACGTGCGTGAAGACAAAGAGAAGATGGGAGTGATGCACGGAGAGAGGAAATGAGATAGAAAGAGAATGTGGAAACGAGAAGAAAGATGGATACGTAGACTGTCCTCCTGCCTCCAATCTTTACGCTAGCACCCCTAATTTTGCCCTCCCTCATGTATGTTAATAGGTTGGACAAAATATTGCACTCCAGTACCCCATCACCACCCACTACGACCTCGATAAAGTAGAATTATCACCTTTCTGACAATCTCAAGAAAAACTGAAAATGTAGAAACTTCGAATTTATGGCAGAGCTGTCGTATTGGATTGCACAGGTGTTCCTAATAAAGTGCTCGGTTAGTGTATAATACGTTTATAAAGCTTATAAAGTTGGATTGAAGTCACAAAAATGAGAAAACATGAAAAAAAATGAGAATAAAAGAGGAAAACAAAAGAGGAAAGGGAGACCCCGGCAATTAGAGAGATTTAAAGGAGGAGTGGAAACGATAGAAACAACAGAAGAAGAAGAAAGAAAGATTAATTATAGGTGACAAGGAAGAGAAACTTACAAGAAGGAAGAGAGGGAAATGATGAGACAGAGAAAGGGAAAGGGAGGTCTGGCCAAGAAGATAGAAAACATTGAAGAGGAGACAGAAGAAGAAATAAAACGTAATACAACTGGAGTGAGGAAGACAGGAGGAAAGTAAGAAAGAAGGAAGGAAGAACATTTTTAAAAAAAAAAAAGGAAAGAGAAAATGAGAGAAATGAATTGTGAGTGGGTGTATGAGGGGAAAAAAAAAGAAAGAGTGTTACTGTAGTACGATGCCCTCTGTGAAGGAATGCGTCATTCATCAGCTTCTCTATTAGCCAGGGAGCGTGTGTGTGTGTGTGTGTGTGTGTGTGTGTGTGTGTGTGTGTGTGTGTATCCATATTAGCTCGCTGCTTCAGGCCACCAGTGTAGATTTAAACTGGAAATGTTTCTGTGTGGAAAATGTGTGTGTGCGTGTCGTGTGTTTATGTGTACAAAACATACTTTATTACATCACATTTGCTTTTTTTGCTTATCGAGTGTGTGTATCGTTTGTTTGTGTATCATTCATACTTGCGGTTCTTGCGACAGGTTTGGGGAATGTCGCCCATCTGGAAGTTACCTCCTGTGTGTGTGTGTGTGTGTGTGTGTGTGTGTGTGACTAATACTACCAGAATGGATGACAATGACAGACTTGTTTCTTGTTTATGCGCGCTGCCTGACAGTGCAGTTTTTTTTTTCTTTCTCTGCAGCAAGTTTGGCACGACGTCGACTCACAGTGAAGGTCATTCAAGGTTTAATATTCAAAAAAAAAGGTTTTTACTGTTCATTCATCATCCTCTAAATGTTCATACAGTCGCCTCAAGTGCAATGTTGAGAGAAGATGCACTTAAATTCGCATAGAAATCTGGATTTTGTCATATTAAAGCAGGATTATTAGATTTTTTTGGCCACTTTTTTTGGTTGCTGCGGAACCAGCTGTAAACACAACATATTTACACATCCAGCAGACCTGAAGCAATGTTATCATTCATTCATATGTCATGTTTCTGGCCAGCTGACAAATACAAAACAGCTGCAAGAATGAACCAAAAACAGTAAAATCGCAGGCCAGAAAAAAATAATGAAGTGAAAGAAGCTATAAAGCTCCGTGGTGCCATTTGACCCATTGTTCACATAAAAACACTGATTAGTTTTTAAAGGCGCCCTGTGGAGCTTTCTTATAAATAAGTTATGTTTACATTCACTGTTACTCACCAGAATTCACTGTGTGTATCGTTGTGATACAAATGTGTTGAATCAGTTTCCTTCCTCATAAAACATTTGCAAAACTGATTTTTATTACAGTATGTTTTAAATTCTGCATTGTTTACATCCATGTTTACTGGGTTGCCATCTTCTTCTCTGCTTTTGTTGGTGCGTTGTTGTGTTTGAGAAATGAGAGTACTTCCTTGTTTTATGAATGAAGCAGCTGCGGTGTCTGTGTTTGACCAATCAGTGATGTCCATCCCTGCAAACCCCGCCCCTAAAGGTCCTGTACTTTTTTAAAGTACTACCCCCCAAACAGGGACTTTTTCTGGGGTAAAACAATCTCCCTTTAACTTTATTTAAACCCACCAAAACAGGAACCCACTCATAAAAAAACAGCACCATAGCGCTACTAGAGGTCAAAAACTCCTCAAGGAACCTTTAACTTTTGATTTATTGTCCCAAACATAAGAAAACTGATTAGCTGCACATAATTAATACACTTTTTATAGGATATCTGCAGACTTAAAACCCCATAAATACCATAAACACTCTAAAATCACTGAATCAGATGAATGAAATAGATTCCTCTTAGCAACCTACAGATAACTATCACCAACTGTGCAGCTTTAGTGAGTTTTTTAGCCTCTTTTAGCTCATGTTTGCACGTTTTTGCTGTGTTTCTATGGCACGTTACTGTTTTGTTCCTGCCAGTTTTTGCTAATTTAACACCTCCTGCCTGCCAACTTCCTGTTGCGGCTATAGGATGCGGCTTTGCCATCATCACCTACTCTCCATGGCTCTAGTCTCAACATCACATCATGGTCCTGAGACTTGTTTGGAGGTCTTTATCTTACTGGATATCTGAGAAGGAGTTTCAGTAATACGAGGACACTGACTGTTTTTCACTCTTCCAGCTACAGCAGGCGTCTGTAGCTGGTGAAAAAGCTCTGATTAGCCCATGTTACACAACCTGCACCAAACAGCAGGCAAAGTGCAGCTACAGAAGTATTTTTCTCAGGAATTTAATGAAACCAAAACAGAACTGAAATGAGGCTTTCACTCATCAGGTGGACACTAACATGACTCCAAATTTATACTAAGGTTGCTCTTAGTCTCGTTGATGTGTGAATAGACAACTGTTGGCTAAAATGTTAGCTGTGACAACTTTATAAATTCATAATAAATCAGTTGTGTAAATCTGTCTGGTTGTTTTTAATAAGGAAGAAATTGCAACAGAATCACACAAATAAACTGTCAGAATCAAAATTTTGACCCCCGAACAGACGTGACGGGTGTTTGTGGTGTTTTTTGAACTCAGTGATCGGACTTTTGGAACAGGACGTCATTTAGTTTTTCTGTCCGGTTCGCCATCAGCTTGTCTACTCATCTGTACTGATGGAAAATCTGCCGTTCGGGCTGCTGTGATGTTTTTATCCGACATCTCAGGAGGACGCTTTCTGTTGAGGCTGTTTGTTTCTGATCGGGAATGATTGGTTTGGCTCAGATGAATAAATTTAATAATTTACTGTAGATGCAGAGTGAGGGTCTCTGGCACAACTTTACGTACTTCCAAGGTGCACGGAGAAGGGAAAGTAGTCTAGAAAGATGAAGGCCACAAGCCGAAACACGTCGGTCAACTAATAAAGTTGTTCCTCGTACTATAAGTGTTGTTGGAGTTCTCATCTTCCTAAATTTAATAATTTGACATCTTTCTTCTTTCTTTACTTTCAGCTATCTTTCATTTTATTTTGACACACTTTATTTCTCTCCTACATCTCCGATACAATCCCTAACTTTTCTCCTCCTCTTCCTCTCAATCTTGCCGACACTTTTTCTTTCTTTCCTTCCTTTTCTCTCCTTACTTCCACCTCTCTTACAGTTACGTCTCTTGATCATTCCTTGTCTTTTCCTTATATCCTTTCTTTATTTTCTCCCTCCTTCTTTCTCTTCCTACTTCCTCCTATCCTAATTTATCCCCTAATTCCTCTCCTTCCTTTCTGATTCCCTTTCTTCCTATCTTTCGACTTCTTCTACTTCCTTCCTCTCTATTTTTAAGGTACTTATTTAATCCCTTTCTTCCTTTCCTCTATTGTTTTCTTCCTATTCCTCCTTCTTTCCATCTCTCTACAGGTGCTCCGCTCTCTCTCTCTTGCTCTTTTCTTGATATTTATTTCCTTCCTTCTCTCCACTTTCTCTTCATCATACCTCTCTCCTTCTTTCTGTCTAGACAGACTCAGCAGTAAATATTCTGTAATCAGCCTCACATGCTTCTCGGCTCTCACAGGGCTGCTGCTGTCACACACGCAAGACTGTGTGTGTGTGTGTGTTTGTGTGTTTGTGTGTGTGTGAGAGACTGAATATGTATGAATATGTGTATGTGTACCTCCTTCCAGCTTTAGTTTTTGATCTATGTGCCAGTCCATTTCACATGCAAATGATTTAAAGTGTGTCTCTTCTTCTCTTTCTCTCCTCCGTCATCCCTCGCTCCGTCCAGCTGCAGCGTGAACCACACAGAGAGAGAGAGAGAGAGAGAGAGAGAGAGAGGCCGTCTTTATGTTTAGGAAGGGGCCATAGCGTCAACAACCTCCCCCCAAAAACTGGGCCACAAGGTTTTCAACACTGAGTCGGATCAAATATATCTAGAAATAACCTTCGCTGGCAATGTTTCTCTGCAAGTGTAACATCCTTAAACTGAGCGCTGAAGTCAGAGGGAGGAGGTGAAGGGAGGATGCTTTTAGGATTACTAAACCACTTCAGTAAGGCTGCAACTAATGATTATTAATGATTAATCAGCAGATTATTTTCCAGATGAATCTTTTTGTTTATAAAATGTCAGAAAAATAGTGAAAACCCCTGTTAAAGTTTCCCAGAGTAAGTGGTTACGTCTTTAAAGGTTTTCTCCAAAACCCAAAGATATTTAGTTTTCTGTCATGTATGACAAAGAAAACACATCTGAGAAGCCAAAATAAAGCAAGTTCTTGGCACATTTACTGAAAAGAAAATGACTAAAACATTATTCAGTTATCAAAATATTGGCCTGTTCATTTTTAATCTTTTGACTAATCGACTAATTGTTGCAGCATTACACTTCTGGCAGGTTAGGGAAAGACAATGGAGTTAAATATTTAACCCGATTGTAGCAAATTAGTGTTAAAACTTACTTATACTCCTTTAGAGTCATACTAGAGTCTACTCAGTTCTTAATAACAGTGACTCACTCCTTACAGTGACGGCAGTAAATATGATGTCCACTGAGGATAAATATCCATAAATCTGCTCAGAAATCATAGATAAAAGATTCTTCTCATGACCTCAGATAAAGCTCATATTTGTCATGTTTAGAGGTTTTTTTCAGTATCAGAAGTAATCCAGTTGATATTTGTCTGCAGATCCATGGTTACAGAGTGAACAGGACGATTTTTCATTGTGCAAATTCACCAAAAATGATAAAGAAACACAAGCTAAACACTATGAGGATCCAAGTGAAGGACTACAGACTCCATGGCAACATTATGTTTCCTAACATTATAGGATTACGATGTTAGGAAGAACTATCGCAACAAAATACTTTCCACTTTACTTCCAACTTCAAAATTGGAAGTATAATAAAAAAACGATCAAATTGACAACTCTTTCTACTATAAGTATAATGTTATAATACTTAAAAACACCTTGAACTTGTCCATCCATCATGTTACACAGATTACTTACAGAAGATAAAGTGAGAATCAGAGTCGTTCACGCACATTTAAAATGATTGATTACAGTACATTTCTATTTTAATTAGATTTTCTATATTTCTTTATATAATTCATTGCAGAATTAGAAATGTTAACGGTTATTTATCTGTTTCTCGAGACACCCAAACTCAAAATTTTGTTGCTTCCACCTCCCCTGGCTTCCCCGTAATTCAAACACTGGTGAAAAGCCTTTAAAATACTCACAAACTCCATATTAATACCAGTATGTGGTGACCAGTATACTGTACTTCGCTGTAGTCTGTTGGGGGAGGCAGCAGGATTGGAGTCGGCGACACTAACAGACTTAATAAACTGATTAAGAAGGCCGACACTGTAACTGGCTGCTAACCAGACACATTAAGAAGTTGTGGTGGAGAAGAAGGACTCACTGTTACCCATTATATATAATCCTGACCATCCTCTCCACCACCTACTGGGCAGACAGGACCGATACAGGAAATCTTTCCTGCCAAAAGCAATATCTTTCTACTTTGCAACACATGTCTAATATATATATTATGTTTTATTATGTAGTGTAGAAGTTTACAACTATCAACATGGTTCAAAATGGCTTCAAATTAGATCCAGTTACATCTTGTGTCTCCCAGTAAAGAGTCCATGTGTGTGTTTGTGGTTTATTTTGATCCGTTTTGAAGCTGGTTTCAGTCTCCAGTGATTCAGTTTTTTATTTTTGGGTTTAACATCTTGGAACTAAGCAGCGCCAGCCAAAATGCAGGTTCCTGATTGGCTGAGCATTGCGACTGTTGCCTGACAACTCTTTTTTTTTATCAGGAAGTGGTGGGAAGCTCTGGAGCCTCGAGGGGGGGGGGGGGGGGTGGTTTGAAACTACAACTGTGTCCAGAAAATTGGCGCCGCACCTGAAAAAACCTCCCAAAACAAAGCGATGTAGTCCTCCATTCTGTTCTATCCCCTTTTTCTTCCTCATGTGTCTCTTCTTCTTTTAAAAAATATCGTCATCATCAGTCTTATGTGTCACTCTCTCCCTCTTTTCATCACTTTATCTCCTCTCTTCATCTTTTTTCTCCGTCTGCAGTTATTTCTAACAAGACTCTTCAGTGAGAATAAAACAAATTTAAATGATTCAAAATCCGGGGACGTGTTTTTAAATGCCAAAGTGACCAATTATTGTTGAAGTGAGACAGTTCCACTTAAACATATTTTGTCTCTTGTTGTGAGATTCATCCTCAGACGACAGGTAAACCGGCTGCAACCAGTTTTCTTTTCATAATCAGAGTTTATGTCCTGGTTTTAGCTTTTGGAGCAATTATACTTTTACAGCATTCAAACACTGAATCATGAGCGTTTTTAATTAAAAAATATCCAACTTGTGATACCCAGTGGTAGTAGAGCAGGCTGCAATGCACAAAGGGATTATCTGACTTTGCTATAAACTAAAATGTTTACCATCAGAATAGTTTGGTGCTGTTTTTAATTGTGTAATCAGATTTTGGCCACTTGGGGGCAGCAGAAACAAGTTGTAAAGACTTTACTGACACATCATCACCTTGTAAGTTGATATGTTGAACTTGTTAGCAAACAGATGCTTTTTTCCACATCTAGCAGTTACGGAGCAACATTATTATTCATTTAGAGTCGTGTTTCTGTCCACTTGGTCCAATATTCACTCTTTTTTAGCTCTGTTTTTGCTCTCTACCGACTCCTGAGGGAAATATCTGGCTCTTTAGCTGCTAAATGCTCCACTATGTTGAAAACAGCTGCCTGCTGCGGCCCGAAAACGACACTACGAGAGCGCTGACAGTGAACCAAAACAGTAAAGTTGCAGCCAGACAGCTAAACAATGAGCTGAAATTCGCTTATAAAGCTCCATAAAGCCGAGAGAAGCTGCAGAGTCGCTGATAATTCTCTGTAGGTTCATCACTACGAGCCAAACGCAACACATTACACACTGTCATTTGATGTATTGTTGTCATAAAAAAAAAACCCTCTTCCCTCATTTCCTCCTTTATTCATCTCTGTCTCACTCTTCCTCTTCCTCTTCCTTTCTCTTCACACCAATAAGGAACCGTATCATATCGAGAGTCAAGGGTCAGTCGACAGCGGACTTAAAGGATTTTGAATTTTATGAGCAGGTGGTGCATTGAAGACATACTGTTCTTAGTTCAAGACAACATGTTGGTGTTTCATTTTGATGTAATTTCTGCTTTTATCTTTCTTTTATTAACGTTGTCACCTGTTGTTATTGTTTAATTCTTCCTCTACCAACTATTTCAGTGTGATTATCAAGAGAACCAATCATTAAACTTAATGATTAGAATAAAAAGAATCTGGTATAATTTCCACAAATACCGTGCTATTTGTTGAGTGATGATATATCAGCAACATCTCAACCTTTCAGTTCAATCTGACAGTAGACTGATGTTCAAACAACACATTAAAAAGTCCTTGATAGTTTGTGGATTTGAGAAAAGTAGAATGAATGAAAGTCCTTCAAATTAGTTCTTGTGAAAATGTATTAAATCTAACATTATTCTCATCATTTATAGAGATTTTTTATTGCTAACAGCATCTGATTTGCAAAGTTTCCTCTATGAATTGTCGACTTTTATGAAAAAAATGAAGCATTTAATCAAAAACATGTCAATTCCAGCTCATTGGGCTTCATGCAAAAACATTTTTATATTCTTTTCTTCCGTCGGATTCACCAAACTCTCTTAATTGCAAAGACTTGCCGTAAATCACTCGTTTCTACTTGATGAATGTTTCCTGTTAATGCGGTTTGATCATTAGCATAATTGCTATTGTATCTCTGTTACATATTCTGCTCCGTTTGTGTGCAAGTTTCATTCACAAAAAGAGTCAAAAGAAGACAAAAAGTGCTGCTTTCAGAAGCTCGACAGATGAAAGCTTAACACATTTAGCAGTCATATTAGATAACGATATTAGAAACAATTAGGAGATATGAATACAGCTGCTGAAGATGTGACATCAGAGCAGCGACGTACTGTGACAGAAATAAAAAGGGAATGGTTTGTCATGAAGATAGATACAAACCTTTTTATTGAAACTGTTTGATTTATTCAGATAAGTCAGACAAATGTTGCTCTACATGATTGGTACAACAGGTCTGGACTACTTTGACATTTGTGAATGCGCAAGTTTTTCAAAAAATCACTTGTATGCACCATTAAAAAATAGTAAATGGACTACTACTGAACATCCTGGTGCAGTCATGTGACAATGTGTGAATCTGTGTACCCATGACATCACTTCCAAAATGGCCAAAGTGTGCCTGGTCAGCAAATGTGACAGAACTAGCTAATTTTAAAAAGTTTTTTGTTACTAAAGGTAGGTTTCAACCCATTTAACAATTCTGATGCTTTAATAAGACGTCCTGTATTACATTTAACCTGTTCTGACCACATTTCTTGAACAAATTGATATAAAACAAGTTAGGGAAATATCAACATATATGTTACATTACAGATCTTTGACACTGAAGGTTCCTTGTGGTCCATTTGGTCTGTTTTATATTCCCCATAATTTTCCTTTAAGGCGAACTGGGTCCGGGTTCTTATGAGTTAAGAGAGGCTGCACTTATATAGCAGCTTTTTACCTTAACGAACAAAGCGTTTTACAGTTTTTACCTCTCATTCACCCGCTCACACACACCGATGGCAGCAGAGCTATCATGCAAGGCGATGGCCTGACCATCGGGAAGAACTCGGGGTTCAGTGTCTTGACCAGATTTATTCAGATAAGTCAGACAAATGTTGCTGTACATGATTGGTACAACAGGTCTGGACTACTTTGACATTTGTGAATGCACAAGTTTTGTAATAAATCACTTGTATGCACCATTTAAGAAAGGTAAATAGTAAATGGACGGCACTTATATAGAAGCTTTTTACCTTAACGGACAAAGCGTTTTACAGTTTTTACCTCTCGTTCACCCGTTCACACACATGCAAGACGCTGGCCTGACCATCGGGAGTACCTGGGTTCAGTGTCTTGATCAAGGACACTTTGACTCATAGACAGGAAGAGCTGGTTATCGAAACCCTGCAGTTAGTGGACGACCAGCTCTGCCTCCTGAGCCTTATAAGCAATATAAGTGATTCTTGCATGAAGCCCGTTGAGTCCTGCCCGAAAAAGACCTTGAAATTCAGGGAGAAGTTTGACTAAGTGGGACATCTGAAGCTGTTTAGTGTGTGTGTGCTCATACAGAACAGAGTTTAGTTAAATGTAGCTCAGAAAAAAACAGAGCTGAAATGTGTTTTGGCTTCTATTCCCTTTGGTTTTATACTCTACTGAAAACCGCTGTTGTAATTCTGTTTGGGATTAAAGTTTGGGATAATGAGCCGAGTGTCAACAACAAGGAAATCCTTTTTTTTTTTTTTGCTTACCTCTCACCTCAGTGGCTGTTCTGGAGCTTTCGAGCACATTGTATGATGTTCATCAGCGAATGTAGATGCTCAAATATCCACCTTTTATGAAGCCTTTCAGGACTTTAAAAGTTCATTCTTGCTTTTTTTCTAATTTTCTCTGCATTTAAGTAAATTTTAGTCAATCTGTCAGATCAATATCTATAATTTAAAAGTCACAGAAAATACAGATAAGTCAAATATTTAAGTTTTATTGAAGTGCAGGCAAGGTTTCACTTCCGTTCATGACCACTAGGCGGCAGTAGCGTTTAGTTATTGCTGCAAAACTGACGCTTTACCACAGTTTCCTTACTGGACTTTGTGTGTGTCTGTGAGATAGAGAGAGAGATAGAGAGAGATTGAGAGAGATTGAGAGAGATAGAGAGAGATTGAGAGAGATACAGCTTCTATGTTGCAGTTTTTTTTCTCTCCCATAACTTCTGACCTCTGCATCATCTCTCTAATCCTCTTCTTCTTCTTCTTCTCCTCCTCCTCTCTCTCCCTTCTTCTTTCTTTTTCACCCTCTGCTTCGCGTTGTTAAGAAAGCTTCCCCTCTCTGGGTGTGATATATGTATTTCAAAATCTGTTTTTTTGACTTGCCATGCAGAATCTGAATGCTCTGATTGAAGAAAGAAAGCTTCAACTGTGTGTTTGTGCAACACCAAACCTCCACACATTGACTCACATTGATCACCTGTGTCGAGGTCGGTTAATATCGGTTTAATCTCTTATTCAAAATGAGCTGCTGAAGCTAAATTGTGCTAACAGAGCAGGTATTGTAGTCAAGTAACATTAAAATTACTGAAATATTGCAGCAATAGTCCGACTCAGTGTGAGTCTCGGAGCCGGGGGGAGCAGCAGGTGAGCCAACTGTCAATCAACTCCCACACGGCAGATATCAAAGCTACTATCAGACTGCAAATCTTATTAATGGAGCAATAATTTCCCAAATGACCACCAGCACACTTACAGTATTAAGAGGGCCCGAATTCAGTGATAGAGACCACTAGTGCTTTTCGATTGGGAGTCAGTTGGAGCATCGCATAGCGGCTGTCGGTGGCGTCGCACTTTAAGATACTTCCACATTGGCCCTGCTAGTTGCTGATTGGTTACTTGTAGCACCTGAAACACAAAGTATAGTCTTGACTTGAGACTTACTTGTGCAAAACACAGACTGTCTCCCACCTCTGTTTTAAGCTGACAAACTTTATTTTATGCTAAATAAGACACATGGAAATTTTCATTCAGAGGAAAGTACCCTGTGTGTAACTGGAAACGTTTTTCATCCTGAAATCTTTTTGTTGGAGTTGCCATCAAAACCACACACACACTGTTAACATTTTTTGGATGAGGTGAGCGTAAAGCCACCTGTTGGTTGCTGACAAGTTGTTTTGAAGCTGGAGATGCCACTTTTGCTCCAGTTTTCTCTCTCCAGCAGTAAAAAAAATATCTGCATAAATAGTATTTATAACATCCAGAAAGCTGCGAGGACTCCAAAAGTTATATTTCAAAGTATGAGTATGTTACAGTTTTTTCTCTATGAACAGCAGGAGAAATTTCAGGTGATATGAAAAGACAAAAACCAGAAAGTCTGAAGGACAAAAAAAATGAGATAAATAGACACATACAGATGCCCTGACAGAACAGAGTCGGTCTCTTCCTTCCTTCTTTCCACTCCTTTTAGGGATTACAGTCTGCCAGCTCTGTGGCTTCATTATCTGCTGTGGGATGGAGCTTTGGAAGACAACACACACACTCACAGAGTCAGGAGTGTGTGTTGTTTAAGCTTCAGAGCATGTGTCTGAAAGTGTGTAATGTATGTGTGTGTGTGTGTTTGCAGGCTGTGAGTCAGTGATGGCTTTCTGGTACAGTGTGTGTGTGTGTTTCTATGTAGTTTCCTTACTGAATGTGTGTGTGTGTGTGTGTGTGTGTGTCCTCCGGGCAGCAAAAGTGTTTACAGGGAGAAGAGGATAACGAAGGAGGGAGGGAAGGAGGCTGTAGCTTAGAGAGAGAGAGAGAAGAAGAGAGAGAGAGAGAGAGAGAGAGAGAGAGAGAGAAGAGGAGGAATTATGAGAGGCTCCCAGCAGGAGAGGACGCCATAAAGTGAAATAAAAACTAAATAGAATGAAATAAAAGATATGAAAAGTTATGAAAAACCCGGAGGTAGGAAGAGTAAAACAAGGGAGGGAAGGAATGATGGAATAACCGCCGTCTGCGCTTTATTCTTGCACGTATACGACACACACACACACTTTCTATTTTTACGCCGTTGCGTTGGCGACGGCCGGAGCCGGAGGCGGCGAGTTTTCAGGTTTTCTGTCCGTCCGTCTCATTCTCATGAAGGAGATATCTCAGGAACGCCTGGAGGGAATTTCATTTCATCCGACACAAACGTCCACTCGGACTGAAGGATGGACTGATTAGAGTCAAAGGTCAAAGGTCAAGGTCACTGTGACCTCATGATCATCCCAATCTCTCTCAAACGTGATATCTCAGGAACACCTGGAGGGAAATTTCGTCAAATTTGGCACGAACGTCCACTTGAACTCAAGGATGAACTGATTAGAGTCAAAGGTCAAAGGTCAAGGTCACTGTGACCTCACAAAACACGTTTTTGGAATCGTACATCTCAATATATTAATAACTTCCATATTGCTAAAAAAAATACACTTAATACCTTTTAATTAAATTCCTGGACAGACATGGATGTAAACTGCTACTTGACTGGTTGGCAGAGATGTACAATAGTGAGACGGTATTTCTAGTCTTTTTTGTATCATTTTCTTTATTTTATTCTGTATTTTATTATATTTTTAGTTTATTTATTCAGACTCTTGCTCAGCTGCTGCAACGCCTGAATTTCTCAAGAAAGGAGATCAAGAAAGTGTCATCTGATCTTATCTAGAAGTTTAAAATGGATAAAGACAGATAGAAGAGAAGAAGAAATAGGAAGGATAGGAAGAAGTGGTGGAAGAAAGAAGGAGAAGGAAGGAAGGATGGGAGCATGAAGCAAAGAGAGAAGTGAACTGTGGGAATGACGGAGGGAGGAAAGTAAGAAAGGAATCAAGCGAAGGAAGGAAAAAACTTGGACACAGAAGATAAGAAGGAGAAACAATAAGGAGATGGTGAAAAAAAAGTTGAAAAAAAATAGTAGAAGAAGAAGAAAAAAAGAGGTAATAAGAAGAGGAAATAAGACAGATAAACCTCGGCCAAAATTGTGTCAGTTTGACAAAAAGAAAAAAAAAAAAACATGAAAGAAAAACCAGAAAGAAAAATAGTAAACTGCGACTGTATTTGAATTAAATGGCTCCAACTTCAGCATAGTTGTGTTACACTGACATTACTGAATTACACTTATCAGCCGGGATCATCAGTAACTCTGTGTGATCTTCATGACCACCATTAATCCATCCAGCCGAGAGGAAACAGAGACGTATTATTCCTCCAAACCTTCATTTTCTTCCTTTCTTTCCTCTTATCCAACTTTTTTTTTTCCTCCCAAGTTCATGTTTCAGCTCTTTTACCTTTACCTGCTCTGTGTGTGTGTGTGATTGATCTCAACTAGTTTTCATGTACTGTATAAGATGAAAGTTAAATGGCGCCGTTGACTGTCTGAAGATGAAGAGTAGCGCAATTTTACAATAAACAAAGTGACAACGAAGGCTCATAAAATGCTTCCGGTGATGGAAAGTGAGGAGATAAATGGGAGGAAAATACAAATGAGCTGCTCTGCTGTGCAGTTTTTTTATAAATACACTGCTAAAGTAGCGCCGGTTCTCTAAAATATACTTTTATTTACACTCATTAAAGTACAGGAAGCATCTTTTTATACATGTGCACAGTTTACGTCATAAATACAGACAACAGATAAAATGAAATAAATAAAACAGTTAAAGAAGGTAAAATATTCAGTAATATAACATGAATATAGTCATAATAAGAATAATACAGATGAAAGTATTAAAATATATACAACTAATACAACCAAAATAGCATTTCAAATGCAGTTTTTTAACAATAAGTTGATTATTTAGCCTATAAAATGTTTGAAAATGGTAAAAAATGGTATCAGACTTTGCTAAGAGTCCATGATGATGTCTTCAGATCACTTTATTTGTCAAAAAATGAAAAGATATTCAATTTATTACACTATAAAGAATGAGAAAAGAAGTAAAACCTCACATTTTGGCCTTTTTTTCCCCCAATAAATGAGTGAATCAATTAAAAGATTAAAACATTTAGTTGATTGACTGAAAGAACACATCAAAATAAACAACAATAAACCTGTTTTGTATTTGAAACATGTAAAATGACAAAAGCCGTACTCGTATATATATCCAGAATGCACAAATGTCAGATGTAAAGTCTGTTTTATGAGGAGATGCTGCTGCTCTCTCCTCCACCTCCTCGTCTGTCTTCTTCCTCTGATGAGAAGAAAACAAACAGCCCTCTTCTTTCATCTCTGCCTTCATCTCGACGTCGTTCCTCCTCGCCTCTGGCCACGTCTGAACCCGCTCGTATATACAGAAGCTGCTATAATGGCCTGTTAACTTGTATCCCCCCCCCTCCCCTCCCTCTACATCACCACCATCACTACCTCTTCTCTCATCTGTTTCTACTTAAACATGTCAGATCTCATTTTCTCCAGTTTCTGTCTTCTGGAGGAAGATGTGGGGGTCAAACGGCTTATTGTTATCACGCTGAGAGGAGTCACCTAACAGACAGACGGCGGCAACTGCGGTTACATCTTAAATTCAGCGTGTGAAATAGCTGGTTTTAATGGCTAAGAGTAATGTGTGGATGTGTTTGGTGTGTGTGTGAGAGAATTTGAAGTTAAAGGAGGATTTGAGAACTTATTTATAGTCCCCCCTTTTTCTCCTTCTTTCCTTCTCCGCTCCACCCCTCCCTCCCATCACCTCCAGCCGCCTTAATCTGCTCACAATATTGTCAGGAAATGGCTCCAGCGACAGGAGAAACACACACAGAGAGAGAGAGAGAGCGAGTCTATTCTTCTTTTAACTTAATAATGTCTTATTATTAAACCAGGTGGGGTATTATTTGACCTCGTTTGGAGACTGTGAGAAGCCGCCGGAGCTGCAAAGGAAAGACAGACGATTCTCAGAGGACAAAGACAGAAAGAGAAAAATAAACAAATAGACAAAAAATACAGTAAGTGACTATTTTTCAGGAGTTACCAGAGTTACCTTTTATCAAAGGTTAGCATTCGTAGATGTGGTCTTTGCACAGACTGTATATAAAGATGGAAGTCATTAAACTTGGTGAAACATTATGACAGTAGTCCGACTCAACGTGAGAAGAGCAACAGGTCAATCACAGCTGTCAATCAACGCCCACACGGCAGACATCAAACCTACTATACGTTTTCAAATCTTCCAAAATGACCACCAGCAAACTTATTAGAGGACCTGAATTTAGCGATTTAGCCCATAACGACTTGTTGAAAAGAATGATTGACTTGACGTTGACACTTTTTGAATGCAAGTCAGTTGGAGCATCTAAGCGGCCGTTGGCGATGTTGCATTTTAAGACACTCAAGCCGTGGCAGTAATTCACGCTCGGGGTGAGCTGACCGGGGGTCAGCGCTAATGCTCGGTAGTTAAAAACACATCTGTATGAACATTTGTCTCAGTTATATATTTAAACTCTCCCGGGTCACCGCGCGGCCGAGCGGGCTGCCATTTAACCTGCGAGCTAAAGTAGTTTTCCACCAATCATACAATCTAAAGGCGAGTCCAGTTTGACTCCATTCATAAATAAAACAAAAGGTTTAAGGGGATTTGGCTGTATGCAAACGTTGTTTCCTGATGCAACATTATGTAAAGTGTTTTCTGTGTTTGACAGGTACGACTGCTAACATACCTTGATTATCACAAACAAACAGACAAAAAAAAGGGCGCTAATGCTGCGTAGACTACATATCGCACTGTTGAGCCACCGTGAATCACCATCATCATCCTTCGCTGCCGCTTGGTGTCGACGAACTGGTGGCAAAATGGCTGCAAAGCAGTTGATTTGAGAGAAACACATCCAGATTTTTTATTGGTAGTCTTGGACAATTTCCTAATATGTAAGCAAGCAAAGTTTATTTATATAGCACCTTTCACAAACACCAGTTACAAAGTGCTTCGCAGTCAAAGAAATTAAATAAAATAAAATCAGAATAAAGAAAAGCAAAGACACCAGATAAAATACACAAGTAGAGCAGATAAAATGGACAAGCTAAGATAAAATAGCACATACTACCCACATGCCTGTCTGAACAAATGGGTTATTAGCTGCTTTTTAAAGGAGTCTACATTATCCAAGGAGCTTAAGTGTTTACAGTAACTTGAAATTAAAATCAGTTAGACATTTAACATATGATTAACATCTGATTAGCTGTTGTAGGAGGTTTAGCACGTGAAATCTGTGGCATCGTCATGAACGACAACTTCCGGTTTGTTAATCCTGATTATCATATTGTCATATGTTGGCAAAACTTGTTCCTCTGGGCTGCAGCAACATTGCATTCACACACAACTACAAATGTTATCATAACTGTTGGGAATGACGGTCAAAGCTAAAGATCTTTTGAGTCACATGATGTACAGTTTAAATTAGAAACGTCAGCACTTTTAAATGGAGATGATTCCCAAAAGTGAGCTACTTTTATATACAGCAATGTTTGGGTTGATTTTTCTCTGCTGCTTAACTTTGGCTTCTCTGCTGTCATGCTGGTAAGAAACCCCCCCCCCCCCCCCAACAAAATCAGATTTATTTCTTGACTTGAGAACGAGAGAGCAGAGGGAGAAAGATGGAAGAGACAAAACGACAGAAGTTATTGAATAATGTCAGAGAGGAGTGATGTGAGGATAACCAGAGAGAGAGAGCAGGGAGTTAAGGTCACGATGGAGTGACAGAGAGAGAGAGGGAGAGCGGGCGTCCTCCTCCTTCAGACCTCTACGTCCCTCCGGGGAGCAGAAAAAGTCTGGCTTGAGTTAGCCATGCAGAAGCAGAAGAGGGACACACACACACACACACACACGCAGTCAATCCATCACTCCCCTCCCACCCAAACACTCGTCCTCCTCGCCTCCCTTTTTCCCTCCATTTGGTATCTGAAGGGAAAGACGGTGCGTTTACTGTCCTTCTGTTTCTCTCTATCCAACTGTTTTGGAAGCACTCTTTTTTTTCTTTTTGTTGTTATTGTTTGTTTATTTGTCTGCAGGACGGTGGAGGTGAACTGCACTCAGGTATGTGAGGAGGGTGAGGAGCGTGAGGAGCGTGAGGAAGGAGGTTATGTGTTTGCATTACAACCCTCTCTCTTCTGTTTGTCTCTTTAACTGCTTACATGAGTCTCTACGTTGTTTACTTTGTTCACTACCTCTAAACTTGACTTAAAATAACCTTGTTGAAGGACTAAGATTTGGAGCCAAGATTGTCTTAACAATGACATGAATGGATGCAGTTTCTACAGATATGTTTTTAATCATGTGTCTTTATTGAGATGGAGTTCTCTCTAACAGTTTTTTCCTGAACTGACACCTCTGTGTTTAAGTTCTGGTTAAATTAAGGTGACTTAATCTACTTGGTTAAGAGTAGAAAAGAAACTGATGTCAGAGTCACAGCCTTTGTTGGTATTAACCATCCACTCGAGTGTATTAATGACATTGGGTGGGGTTTGGGAAATGTTTTTGCGTGCATACTGAGGACTCGGGTTTTGTGCTGGGGTCAGATATGGTTGGTTAAGCGTTCAGGTTCAGGTTGGGGCCAAGGTCGAGCTCAGGGTTTTACCCCTCGGTGTGATTTGTTTGGGCAGATCTGAACACAGCAACCGTACTTGGGTGTGGACTAAAACAACCGTACCAAAAGAAATCTGGAGCGGTTTGTTTGCAGCAGAAACTTGATGCAACTTCTAAGTGTACTCTGCAAGTTTGAACTAAACAGCTTCCGTAGCCAGATACGCTTTGCATGCTGGGATGCGGATGAGCAAAATCAACAGTTTCAAGCAGTTAACCGGAGAATGAATCAAGATCTGACCTGGACTAGTGCAACAGATTACGTTGCATTCTTGTTATGACCTTCTTACTGTGTTGACCTTCTTACTGTGTTCATGTTCTTGCCCCAAACACAACTAACCAATGAGCAGAGAGAATGTTTTCATGTGACTTTTAGTGATGTATTTTGGTTCGCTTATGTTTTTTTCTGTGTAAAAAGAAAGTGAACAAAGGGGGGAAAAGTCTACCAACTCATCCATTGATTCAGACCAGAGTAAATGAACTATAGGTTTGAAAACACACACACACATATATATACATACCCTGGTGAGCTACTAACTAAACTACACATTTTTTTATTTTTAACCCCTTTTTCTTTTTGTTTATTGCAAGCAAACCTCAAAAACACAAGACGAGTTTTTCTCCAGCAGCAAGTGTTGGAGCAACAAATGTAAAGACTTTAATAATTTGAGTATAGATTGAAACCCTGTTATGTAACATCAGTCAGAAACAGGGAAGAGCAAAACAGAGATTTATTGATATGGAAATATGACACACACACACGGTATATTCAGTCTACCCATCAAACACACAGATTCGTCAAGCATCTCTACACTGCTGCAAAAATTTTGCATGGTTGTACAACACTGCCTCGTAAAAAAAAAAAAATTGAGTGTGTGTCTATATAAGTCACTGTGTGTGAGAAAGTGGGTGTGTATTTCACAATGACGGCTGTTTGGAGCTAAACCAGGAATCCCAGATGAGAGTGGTGTCAGATCTCGCTCTCTGTAAGTGATCTAAAAGTTCAGGAAACTGTTTCATCTTTCTGGCTCTCACTGACAAAGTCGAAAAATCTTTTCTGCTGAAGTAAAACCATCTGATCAGAATCATTTTATCCACCGAGAAGAAGAATATCAGATAAAAAGAAGCTGTTGCATAGAGACGTATCAACAAAATACACTTGATGTGCATACAGACGCATATACAAGCAAGACCTCTTATATAGTGCACATACGTGATGTTGTACATCCTCTGGTGGCCATATTAGAGATTTTCAGGGTTCACAGTTTTTTCCCAAAGTAAATACATGAATTCAACCTCAATAGGAACAGCATTAAAGAAAATAATTAAAAAATGGATGGCCTTAAGCTTTGTTTTTTTTTCAAAAATGAATAACTGCTGCCATCAACTGTCAAGGTGCAAACAATGCTGCATTGTAAGTAAAATTGTAAAGTTTAAATATGTTTTTGTTGCAAAATTTGCTGCACAACGTGCTGATAGCTGCTTTGTTTGTGTGTGCCTGCTTCATCGGGTCAACTAGACCGCCAAACAGAAGAAATTACGGAAATATGTTGTGCAGCTAGCAGCCACATGTTAGCATTTACGTGTTGTTTTGCTAGCTAACCAACTTACTAAGTTGGTTAGCTAGCATTGTTAACTGTGCCGTAGAATTGACATTATAACAACAAAGAGCACACACAAAATGCTTTTATAAGAATAAAATTAATCTGTAGTTTGACAGAACAAGCTATTCCATAAGAAAAACATGTTAAATATATCATTTTGGCTAACCACGATAGCTTAATCACAATAGAGCTGAAATGCATGCTAGTCGTTTTTAAAAGGAAGACATTATCAGTTGTTCAGATGTTCACACTCAACTTTCTTTGTAGTATAGTGACTGCTTTTAACATTTATTGTTATGACAAGGAAAAATATCTGTAATGAGACATTTGTACATAGTAAGAATATCTTCTCATTGACCAAAAACCACATGCTTTTTTTTGCCATAACATGAAGTCTGTTATCAGAAAAGGTTTTGAAATAAGGTAATTCTGCAACTGTTGAAAGATTTGTGACACAAGAATAAGGCCTTTCTGCATACATGTGATATGCCCATGACTGAACATACCTCTTTGAGTACTGCTTTAGTGTCTATAACACAACAGTAAGTGTATAAGTCCATAGGCGCTTTGCTGTTTTAAAGTGACGTTAATCTTTCTGTCTTTAAATCCCACAGTTCTGTAGCTTTAGCGGTCCTGTTATTTTACTCCCTACGGTGGGCTGACATGTGATACAGGTCACATGTTGAGCTCATAATAATGATGTCACTTGTGCACAACATAAGATTTAGTCTGCTGCTTCTCTATGATACCCCATTCTTTCTTTTTTTTTCGGTTCGTGAAGGTATTTTGTTATTAAAAGTGTAGATTTGTGTCCCATCAGTGTGTCTCGCTACCTCCCAAAGAGATTAGGGGCCAATTTCACAGCCAAGGATTAAGCTTCATCCCTGACTAAACTCATTTTTTCCCCCAATGGAAACCTCCATTGAGACAGAAAATTACTCTCAGACTTGTAGCACCATTTATGTCTGTAATACCACCGCCCCAACACTCCTTCATAAGTTCGACAATCACTAATTATCCTACAGTTTTTCCTCGCAGCAGTTTCATTATGTAGTTGCAAAGTGTTCATATCATCTGAAGTGCTTAGAGACATGGGAAAAAAATTTTAAATGCAAAAATTCAGAGATTATTAACCAATTTCTTTACTCTATTTTTGTATGTACAGTATCAGATGCACACAAAGTGTATAAATATTAAATAGAATATATTTAAAATGAAGTATAAAAGTAGATGGTTGCTGTTTTCCAGAATGAATATGTCGTAGTGGGGAAGTCTATATATCTTTCAGTGCCAGAGTTCACTCAAGAACTTCTCGTCCCTGGTGTCTGACCGCAGCGTGTCCAGCAGTATTAGGTTATCTGCTCTCGAGGGATTAACCGATTTTCTCTGGTCTGGAGGAATGTGTGAGAGCCCTACAGGCCCTGGCAGAGCGCACAGCAGATCAGAGTACTCTTGCCCCGCCGGAGGAGCCAGAGCCAGGGTCTTAACAGTGAGGGTGTTTACATTAATGCACATTAATATTCAGGATTCAGCTGCAACCTGGCTCTGGTCTTATTCTGGATTGGGGGCATACTGTACAGAAGAAAAACAAGACCCTTGTAAGAAGAAGGGAGGCCCTTTTTGATTTTAGGTTACATCAAATGAATTTATATTGATGTTTTTTATTATCTGATTATGGGTTTATGCTGGTTATCGTAAGCTTTGCACATTAGTTTTGGTTACGTGGTTATGGTCACATAATCTATGATATGTTAAGAAAATTCTGAATGAGCCTCTTGATTGGCTCTGAGTTTAAAAAAAGTGCCTATAAAAATATAAAATCTTTTGTTTTAACGTATAAAGACAGACATGGTGGCAGCCTTTTTTCTGACCAATGTTGACGTTTTTTACCCCGATGCTCTATAAGTTTGATGAGGCAGATTGCTAACTTTAAACTATGTATCAAATATTTCACAGCTGTTTTTTGGGGATTTTTCTTCAGACTGACAACATCACTGGGTGTAAAAAATGCTACTTCAATGTTGATTTCAATGAGCAACCCAATTGCCAGAATAAAACGTTGGCATATATACATTTCAACAAGTGTAATATGTATTATATCAACATTTCTACAAACGTAGCATATTAACATTTCTACCCGTTGAATAATGATGTTTTATGGTGTGACAACGCTGTGGTTAAGGTCTGGTTAAGTTTAGGTACAAAGACCACTTGGTTAGGGTTAGGGAAAGATCATGGTTTGGGTTAGAATAAAAAAAAATAAAATAAAAATGGCGATGTCTCACTAAAAACACCCGACATTGCTTTCAAGGTGGTCTCGTTCCGTGTTCTCTGCTGACTTCCAACTTGCTGCCAACAAACTTACTAACCATCCACCGACCCTTCCTCCTCCTAATAGGAAAGTCAGCTCATACAGATCGCACTTTAGAAATGTTGAGATGATACATTTTGTTGACATTTTGTTGAAATGTTAATACGCTACGTATTTCACGTGTTGAAATGTAGATATTCTGGCGACCAGGCTGCAATGAGACCACACTGTGCGACATCATGGCAATAAATCGGGTTTCCCAACTGAATATGTGCAAGTATCCATACGAGTCAGAAAACTTTATACTACGCACTATGGCGCTATTATTGTACAGTGTTCATTTAATACAAGCTAGCATTAGAATATGGTTCTTGTTTTAGTTCAGTTTCTATTCTCAAATTTCATATATTTTATTGTTATTTCCTTACCTACCTGGTGTGTGTGCTTATCTCGTTATTTTGTGATTTATGTGACTTAACACCAGAATTTCCTGGTGTGATTAATGAACAACTCTTTCTGCCTGTTTATCTTTCTACACAACTATCTAAGTGCTTTCTCAAAGAAATATAAATGGCTTAGAGTTTATTTTTGTCCGATAAGTGTTTAAACTTGACTTTCAGGTTCATATTTCATCGTCTCGCTGTTACCAAGAACAACACAACTACACAACAGCAGCCCCTGAACTCAAGCAGACGCTGTACGGAGCAGATTTTAACCCCCAACTAGGTTTAGAATCAGCCCGAATTTCTGCCAGATCAAAAAAATGCATTTTAAACTATAATGAGCTTGTTTTGATATTATCAGAGTAGCTGATTGACTGCTGTGATTTAAAATTGAAGAACTCAGCTGCAGAACACATTTCATTGTCTACATCTTCCAGACATCTGTGGCTCCATATTTTTGGTTTTTCTATTCTTACTCTAAGTTCCTAGTAAAATTGCACAAAATAATATTGCCTTTCTCTCTTTGTTTTTTAAACCCTGCAATCGTCTTGTTTGAATTAATTTCATTGGAACGGTCGACGGACAAAAACCGACTCTTGGCTCTGTGCTTTTCAGTGTGTACACCAATGCTGTGGCCAGTCAAATTATATGTGCAGTGTGAGCATAAAGGTTGCAGGTTCTAGTCATGCAAAAAAGCAGATTTGATGTGTAGTGTGAGTGTCTGTTGAGCTTTATAGTGTTTTCCCAGAACAGCAGCCTTACAGATGTTACCACAGATAACAAGCAGGAGACTAGTTTTTCTGGTATCTTCTGAAAATCTCCTTGTTTTGCTTTAATGTTAATAATCTAGAAAACACTTTTAATTTATTGACCAACACTCTCGAATTCCACATCTTACGCAGCGTGCTGATTTGGCTTCGGTTTCCTCTTCCAGCCTGGTGAGATTACTCATCGCAGGAAAATGCCTTTTAACAAATTACGCCAAGTACTCTTTGCGGTTTCCCACGCTTCTTCTCATCTGCGCCTCTGATGATGTCATCAAACAGCAGCAGTGGATCTCATAGTGATGAAATCATATGTTGTTGTTGCAGCTGGGGTTGTACTTGTTGGGGGGGCTGGTTAGTCTCTGGGGTGTATTTTAGAGGCTGACGGCACTCAGAGGGATTATGTGCACTTTAAAATGATGTGATGTGAGTTGGTAAAAGCCAAACTTTACTTTTAGTGATTTTCTTGTGACTGATGGATGAAGTTTTTCAGTAGGAAGTTGACACACTGAAGCCAAACTGGTGTTCAGATTAGTTTTCAAAGCGTAAATTAAGTGTTTTGATAAGTATTCTGGCATTGCTGCTTATGCTTCTCTAATGGGAACATCAGGTTCTGCAAGAAAACCTTGTTCAGCTTAAGAAAACATCCTACTTTTAAACCAATCCATGACTTTAAGATGTATGCTTGTCAATAAGAATCTTTTTTGTAATTTCTGCATTCCAGTTTCAACCAGAAACAGCAGTAATGACTTGAGGTTTTCCTTGCAGAATGAGCTGAAGACCCTTTGTGAAAAAGGCTTGTTATTGCAACGTCTCAAATGGCTTTAACCCTGAAATTATCTGTTCATGCTGCGGCTTAAGGAAAAACCATGAGAAAGACTCAGTTCCAATCCTATATTGATATTTGGAGAATTAAAAATCACTCCTGAAGTTCGACTTTCAGCACAAATGAAGGATTTGGTTGGTAGACGTGTTTTCTTTTTTGCCAACCAAATAGTTTCTGTAACATTGTTCCATATTTATTATTCATTTCAAATGAATCGCTGTCGCTTTTTTTCCCCCAACTGTTGTAAGGCTCATGTTGTAACAAAATCCCTCAAATAAACAAAAGCGACCTGGTGCGCTCTAGGATCTCTGTTTCCAGACGCGGCCACAGACTTGGCCTGGTCGCGTCTTGGCACGAATTTCTGCGCTTTGCCGATGCTTTTGTATTGTTCTTTGGCTTTGAGCGGAGCTAAATGTTTAACCACCAACCAACAACACTGATTATTATTTGATTAAGGGACTACGGGGTACGACAGCAGGAGGCAAATGAAATTAAAGAGCATAATAGAGCAGAACTAAATACCAAAACACTGGGTAGGCCTAATCCTCTCTCAGTACAACAAGAAGGAGGAGGAATATGGAGTATTTGTGTGGGTTTATGTGGGACTATATGTGTATGTTCTTGTGCGTCTACACTATGGCAATCAAATGGCCACACAAAGACAGACAGCTCATGAAAACCCTTTAAATGTCAGAATGTTTTGCCCTCATTCACCTTATCAAATGTGTAACCAGAGGTTAAGAACTGATTCTAGGAATAGATTTAGTTTTTGGTTGCCCGCTGGCGGGACGATCCTTCAAATGTAGGGTTAGAGTTGAAATGTTCAAGCCCACAGAACTTTAGTTTCCTTTGTCCCTGCAATCCCAAGATTGCCAAAACAACAACATTTCAAGCTGAATTACAGTGAAAAGTTTTTGAAATTAAGCACAGACAATTTGATTTTTATCATTTGATACCTACTTATTAACTATGAAATACTGCCACAGTATCTCGGTATCATCACTGCAAACATGCAATGACATTTATAAACCATCAGGATGAATAAATACCACAAAATAAAAGAAATCGGACATTGCAGTTAAGTAATTATTGTAATTTTTCTACAAACTTTGAAGCCAATTAAGGGGAAATTAAATTATCCTGCAGATTTTTCTTCCATCACAAGTCTACTCACATAAGATTGGATCCAACACAAACATTTTTATTGTATTTCATTGCTTAAAGCTCAGTGTCATATGTACATTACACCACAAAGCTTCAGGCTTTAAATTTTAAGAATTGTGTTGCCTGTAACTGCACATTGTTCTTGGCCTACTGTGAGAAAGTTAACATATCTAGCTGTGTAAATTGAGACATGAACCACTTCTGTTGCCTCTTAATTTAACCTGAAACCATCTATTAGATGAGAAAAGCTGATATTAGCCAAATAAAACATGCAACAGATCTGGTAGTACCAGCTGAAGTCAGCATTAATGCAGACTGAAATCCTGAGTCAAGCGTCTGGCCTGCAGTCTTTGAGCATATTGGTAACAATCTGGACTGTCTACTGTGGCTTTACCCAGAACAGGATGACAGTTGTACTGAGAAGGGATCTATTGTTGCATAACAGTCTGTATTATAGATTGGAAAAATAATAATAATAGTCTATTTGCTCCGACTGACCTCAATCTCAAAATAACCTCAAAAATAAATCTGCTGTTGGACCTTGATGCAGATGTAATTTATATGCAGATGAGGTGAAATGTCCAGGTGTTTATGGGTAGTGACTTAAAAAATAGGGATGGATAGTGGATTACGGATTAAAGGTAAAGTATGTTTACTGCTCAAATAGCACAATTGATTTTCAGTTGCACCATCTAGGGAATAAAAACATGCAGTAGCTGGTGATGTAGTCCTATAGTGTCATGCACATTAAATGTTCTTAAAAGATCATACTGGGGGATTTTGCATGTTTCAGCATGTATGGTTGACCTTTTTTCATAAGCATACCATACATTTTAAATAAATGTGTCACCTCTCCATAGCTACAGTATTGGCCTCACTTGCACTGTCATATGGTATTAAAAAATCCCCTTGCTCAGACCGCTTAAGCACTTTCACTTCCAATTGAATATTTAGTCACTTTTATCTGTATTATAGCCATGTGGTGGAGCTGAGGCCTGTCTAAAAGGGACTTTTTTTTATACAGTGTGACATCTGTGATGTCATGAGACTGTCAGCTACCAATCAGCAATATTTTAATCCAGCCAAACACCCAGTATCCTCTCTACAACAGATTAAATGGACTCTCTATTAATTTTTTTTGCCACACTGTAGGGTGTACAACTGACTATTACTGCTGCTCATTTGGACTGTATTTAAATCTGTCTCTTTCAAGTACACTAACTTTATAGTGCAGTTCCAATTTTCTGAAATACCGCTGTGATGTTTGTCTGCTAGATGGTCTCTACAAGATAATTTCACCACATATTGAATTAATAGAAACCACTGAAAGCGTGAGAGGAACGACGGTAATCTAAAAAGTTAATCACCGTAGAAAATGGCAATAACTGCAGTAATGTAATGTGCACTTCTGCACTCAAACAGCTACTGTGAGGGCTCTTTAAGCCACGTTGCAATGCAGTGTGAAGGCAAAGCGTATCAAGTGTCTTTTTTTTGTGTTGATATGTAGCATGCTGTTGTTGCATCAGCGTTGCCTTCAGGGTGTCACTACTTTGGGCAGATGAGGGAAAGCTGTGAATTGAACACCAAAGAAAGTTATTTTTTATTCAAGTTTTATGCATCATGCTGGCTTGTTTGTGTATTCCCAAAATGCCACAATCTTTCTCTCCTCCGTTGTTCTTTATATCAAGATTTCCTCTCTTCTTTTATCATTTGCTGTCCTTTTTCTGTCACTGGATGTGGATGCGAACGTGCCAGGCTGACACAGATGATGGACGGATGAATAAACACTCCTAATCTGGGTGTGAAGGAATGAAAAAATGGGGGGAAAAAGGGCCAGAGGGATGAAGTCGGGAGGGTGGGTGGCAGATGAAAGGAGGATGAGAGGGAAAGAAGAGGAAAGACAAGGGAAAGGGGGGAGAAATATGGAGCGGCTGCCCCATGTGGTCCGCCTCACCCCGCAGAAATCTTTCCCCCGTGGTCCCCCCCTCCTCACACACACACACACACACACACACACCATCACCACAACCACATTACAGTATCTGTCCCAAACCAGAGTTATATAACTAGATTGGGTTCTGAGCCAGACATTTCCTTATGTAACCCCTCTCTCACACCAGAGTGACAACATCAGAATTTCTTTTACTTTTGGTAATAATTTAAGGTTTTTTCCCCCTCAGTTTCTGTGGAAAAAAAAAGTTCCAAATTCTCTGATTTACCACACCATAACATCAGTAGCCATGAAGTATTTGACCTCGTTTAACAATTGTGGGATTTGGCTAAAGCTGCAAAATGGTAACTTTGCTCAGTAGCGGCACCACATGTCATAAAGAGGGATTCTTTAGACTTCATTACCCGGATTTCAAGCAGCGAGGTGATGGTTATGTCAGGTACGAGTAGGAGATTTGGGGAATTTCTGACAGTCATGATATCTCCCACTTGGTGAAAAGTACTGTAGGAGTGTCAGCCATACACTGTGTATAGAGATGGACGTAGTGAGGTGTGACGTCACCTATTGGTTTGCATTGGAGCCAGTTTGAGTTGCTGTTTATGGTTGGTGCCATCTTTTCCATTTGGAGCCTGAAGTGTCTTCCAGTTACCTTTTACACTCTGGAAACACACTCCGCTACCTCTGAGTGAAGCAAACGCTAGCTTACTGGGAACACCGAGCAGTGCACACTTGGCTAACAAACGTGCTAACAGGGCAGATATCGTAATCACGTAACATTAAACTTATTGTGACAATAGTCTAGTTCAGTGTGAGTCCTGGAGCCGGGGAGAGCAGCAGGTGAGCCGACTTTTAATCACAGCTCAACGCCCACATAGTGGACATCAAAGCTCCTATAAGTCTTTAAACCTTATTAACAGAGCAACAATTTCCAAAATGACCACGAGCACATTGAGATCTAGCGGCTGTCATTGACACTTCACTTAAAGATACTTCCACAATGGCTTCAGCCTCAAGCTGTGGTAGTTGCTGCTTGATGTCAAGGAACTGGTGGCAAAATGGCTGCAGAGCAGTTTAATAAGATCCAATAGTCCAATTAATATTGTAGTAATGAATTGTAATATTGCTACTGATTAAGCTAATTAAAAAGAAAAGTTTGTTTCTATCCAGATGAAAATGTAATGTGATAATAAAGGACTGAATTTCCATTCATCTAAACCAAAAGTGGATGCAAAAAGCAAGATGTTCAAAATAATTCACATTCACAGTCATGTCCTGCTGATGCATGATGATTCCTGTATCAAAAACGTAGGAAAGCAGCTCTGCACTGCTCTTTACTGAGGTGGAGAAGAAAATCCAGAATAAATTTGTCAAACCAAACAGTTAGTCCTCATCCTGGAAGTCTTTTTTTTTTCTTTCTTTCCTGAATTCCAAAACATACCGTCTGAAAAGCATAAATCTCACCTTTTATGTGGCTCGTTCAAGTATGTGTTCAAGTGCTGCCTCTTTTTCGCCTCATTTTAAATGTCAAGCTGAAATGGGCTCATTAACGCCCCTTGAAGGCAAAGTGGGGAGAGTCATAGTGGGCATAAATTAAACTATTTTCAGCCTCACTTGAAAACAATCTTGAACACGCCACACAAAGATGAAATTTATTTTTTTATGTTGAGTATTTTAAATGGTATGTTTCAGTTTTGCAAGACAAAATGCTTCAAGGAAAAGTGCTGTTTCCCATGCAGTAGATGAGACGGTTCCAAACTGGGCAAAATCCAGTACAACAGTGGTCTTCCATGTTTGGAATATATATTTATGGATATATATTTTACTCAAAAAGATTTTGTGTTCATTTGTTATTTCTTCTGTGACCTTATTGGCTATTTTAGGACCTTATTCAGGGTGTGTTTTTATACATTTGTCAACTTAAGTTTCTCTGGCCATTGTCAAATTTATAAATCCTCTCAATTTTAGTTTAAGGGTTCCTACCCAGAGGCTGCATGTATCACATTAGATCATATTGCATGATTTGATATGATATAATCATGTTAAAATGCTCCATCAGTGAAAAGCCGTGTTGTTGTCCTGAGATAAAGGATTTGTCTGGGTCACACTGTGGTGAGCAAAGGCGCATTTATATGTTTTAATACCTCCCACATTTCCTTATCAAACTCCTAACCAGTAATCTGTCTCTGTGGGGGGGCGGATTAACAGATTAACAGCCCCCCCACCCACCCACCCCCCACCTCCTATAGTACACATACACACGCACACATAGAAATACAGTACACACACACACACATGCACATGTATTAACGCAAACTTACTTATAGGCATTAATTGAATCTTAAAACTGCAGGTGACAGTAATCGACTTCCTCATTCTCCCTGTTAGAATAAAGCAGATAAAGAGGAAGAATGTTGCACTTTGGCTAATAAGTGATGACCAACCGCAGTAGGGACCGACCCAAAGTCACGTCAACTAAAATACACTGGGACCTAAATCTAATAATAATGATGTTATACTGCAGTAAATACATTTTAATAGACCATAATGCCTCCCTGATATGTTTCTTAATAGGAAGACATTCACAAAATATTCATATTGAACATATAGTTGATACAAAACATCCATGTATTTCATGTTTTCCTTACTCTTGGTAACTAAAGCGTAATTAATGTTTTTATGGTTATGTTTATGCAACTCAAAACACTCGATTATGATAGATAAATAGAATAGAATATCTGTAATGTCATTGTACAACAAGATTAAGTTTGCAACTTCCATATCGATGCTATAAATTAAATGAATAAGTTAAAAATGGAACAACAAATAAGATAAAATAGCAATAAAGTGGCAATGAAGTGATGAACAGTATGAACAGTTACTGGCAGTAGTAAATAGTACAATAACTCAGATGTGCAATGAGGCAACAGAAACTGTACAGTATGGTAGCAAGTAGCAAAATAGCAATTACAGTGACAAACAGTCTAAACAGTATGCGCAGTACAAACAGTATATAACATTATATAACAGAATAAATAGTGCAAACAGTTCAGGTGTGCAATGCAGCACCAAAACCAAAACAGAGCAGAAGATATAGAGTCTTAATAAAAACATAAAGTGGGTGAATGTATTAGTCCCTGTGCACTGAGGCTATTAATAACAGCAGCTGTCACTGTGTTATAGATACAGATATTGGACTTGATATCCAGACGGTGGACCCCTGTGTACCGTATCTTATTTGGTGGCATAGTGCAATATGGGTGTGTATGTGAAGTAAGTTGTGCCAGATAATTATTGGGGCCGTCAGACAGATTATGGGGAGTATTTAGTGGACTGATTCAGAGCAGTTACAGCTCTGGGGAAAAAAGCTATTTCTCAGTCTGGAGGTGCAGGCGTTGAAGGCCTTATAACGTCTGCCAGATGGAAGGAGTTCAATCAGACGATGGCATGGGTGTGTGGAGTCCTTACAGATGCTGGTAGCTTTCCTGAGACAGCGTGAGCTGTAGATGTCCTCCAGGGCCGGGAGCTGTATCCCAATAATCATCTGTGCACTGGAGACGACCTGCTGAAGAGCTTTCCAATCAGCTGCTGTGTAGCTGAGATACCACACAGAGATGCAGTATGTTCAGATGTTCTCAGTGGTGCAGCGGTAGAAAGACATCAGCATCTGTTGGGGCTGACCACCTTTCTTCAGCCCCCTCGGGAAAAACAGGTGTTAGCCATGTGAGGTCCCCTGAAATGTGTATGTCCAGAAACCTGAAGCTGGACACTCTCTCCACTCTATATCTGTTGATGAAGGCTGGAGTGTAATCGTCATCCTGTGACCTTCCAAAGTTGATGATGAGCTCCTTGGTCTTTGCTGTATTAAGGGAGGGGCTCGCCAGGTTCTGCACCTCCGCTCTGTAGGCTGATTCATCACTGTTGGAGATCAGCCTGATCATTGCTATGTCATCTGCAAACTTAACGATGGTGTTAGAGGTGAATAGAGTAGAGGATTGGGTTCAGGACATATTATCCCTGCGGTGATCCAGTACTCAGAGTTATAGTGGAGGACAGTTTCAGGTCTCAGTTAAAAGTTTGGACGCACTTTCTCATTCAAGGGAATTAGAGGGTCTGTCCAAACCTTTGACTGGTACTGTATAAGCATATTATGCAATTGTTGTATGTAATGCATTTAGCTCAATGTGCAGCTAAAGGTCTGACACTGTAGATATGATAGTAGCTGTTCCCTTGAGTCCTTGAGTTTCTTTGTTAATTTTGTAAAGTCTGTGGTTATCCCACAGTTAAACACTGTACTGAGTTAGAGTGGCAGCATCAAGGTTGTATATGACTGATATAGTTTGTCTGTTTCATACAATATTCTGTCTCTTTGTGGTTTTGAGAGTGTTTTGTTCTTGGTAGCATTCTCTTGGTGGTTTTATATCTTCCTCTTTCTGTATGAGCAGGACTAATATCACCAGGGGACGTCAAACAAGTTGCTCCAGTTTAGGGAATGGTTGATGATTTCAACAGCTTACAGCTCTGCCGTCTTTAAGTTTGTAAAAAATCAGTGAAGACACAGATCCCATGAGGATGCTGCTCCTGTGAGAATCAAATTCTCGGCAATTTTTCTTCAGCAATTTTCTTTACTTGGTGATTGTTTTTCTTCTTCTCCCAGAGGTGGGATTTCCCCCCTTGTTCCTATCACTAAAAGTGAATCTTCCACAGAGAATCCAAAAGACACAGATGAAGGTTTTAAATGCACTTGGTTGCAGTGATGGATTGTGCAGCCTTGGTGTTTTGATAATGTTAGTTGAAAATGCTGTCTAATCCTAGGCTTAAACTACATAATATCAGATATCTGATAATGCTTACAGGGTTAGGGTTGGTGTCTAGAATAAAAACATGTGTTGGGTGCAACATTTGCTGATTTGATCTAGTTCAGGATGTTATAATAGAAGAAACTGTTTGCCTTTTCTTGCCTAGATGAACAACCTTTACTGTACTCTGTGTGTTTTTTGACATTGACAGTTGCTGTTGGGTCTTTGGATGTGATGTCAGCTTTAGTACACATATATATTCTGTGCACTCGCACACTCGCCCTTTTTCTATTGTCCGGGACGGAAAAAGACAGACTAAAGACTTATGATGAATGGCTCCAAGTTCACTTTTGTTCACAAGGTGTCAAAACTGTCACTGTCAGGTGAAACAGCAAGGTTAGTGCAGCAGGAGCCTCCTTACCTATGTCATGAAAGCAAAGTGTATTTAGTCAGGATCCATGTGTCACGACAAAGTCATGGCAAGAAGTTATGATGTTATTGTCACCTGATTTAACACATCTTGAGATACTAAAATATATTATGTAGTCTTTTCTGGCATAACACAGACACAGTCTTCAATTGGTTGACTGTGAAATCCATAGCATACGATTTCATTTTCATTCTCACTATAGAAATATCTGCATGTGTTATGTTTTTCCACTTATTTAATCAAGTTTTTCCCAAGTGGTAAAGACCATGGCGGCTGCTTGAGCTGCTGAAGCCAATGTGGAAGTCGACTCACATGTCTCTAAACGCATTGCACATAGAGACTGAGGACAATCTTCCAGGTTTCATTGTTAAAACTGGGTTTGAGAAAAACCTGCATTGCAGAACCTATCCAATTCCGGTAAGGTGTGTCCTTGACAAAATGTAAGGGGTGCTAAGGTTTGTTCGCCACCGTTCAAGCAACTACTGTATATTTAGAAAATACCAGACTTCAGTAGGCGGTGATGTCCGATTGTCTGGTATTGCGAGACTAATGCAGAAGTACCTTAAAGTGCAATGCCACCGACCGCCACTGATTCATATCCAAAAACAGTCAACTTCTCTCTAGAAATACGAGTAAAAAAATGTTTTTCAAAAAGTCATTATGGTCTTATTGTTTTTGAAATGATTGTTCTGTTAATAAGGTTTGAGGACTCATAGATAGATAGAAAACTTTCCCGAAGGGAAATTGCATTGTCATAGCAGCCATGACAGATAACAAAAATACATAAAAACACCAGTAAGACATTAAAACACAATGAAAACACAACAGATACAGACACAGAGGCTGCGATGATTTAAAAAAGCAGATGACTGAGTGAATAAATAAATAAATACTCGTCAAGTTAAGAGTCAGGTTAAAGTTAATCCACAGACAGTTTGATGTCACTGCCTGTTCAAAGTCAGATCAATAGTAAAGTCTGATGGCGCTTGGCAGGAATGTTCTCCGGAGCCGCTCCCCGAGGCACCGGGGTTTGGTAGCTTTGATGTTTGCCGTGTGGGCGTCGACTGACAGCTGTGATTGACCCTTCGCTCACCTTGGCATCAAAATGGCTCCAATGCAAACCAGCGGGTGACGTCACCCCTCGCTACGTGCATCTTTATATATAGAGTCTATGGTTTTTCCTTTGTCACCCATCTGTATATAATGTAGTGCGGTTTGTCTTTTGTTTGCCCTTTTCCCACATTTTCTCTTTTCTCTTGCACACACACACACACACACACACACACACACACACACACACTTCAAACACATCCCCCAGGTCAGGTGTATCTTCTGTATCTCAGTTTCGATCCCCAACCTCAGTCCTTGTTGTCCTTGTTGCTTTAGTGTTTGGAGTCGATACTATCTGCAGTATTTGGCCTTGGGTCACTGGACAAATGGACAATTCGGGGCATTTTGTAGATTATGTTGTACAGACACACACACACACACACACACACACACACACACATACACACATACAAACGCTACTATCACTTGAATGCATACAGCTGTTCATTCCTTAAATGACACACACACACTCATTGTGTTTATTAAAAGATAAATAACGTATTTGAATAAAAGTAATATTTATATACCTACAGATCGAAGGATGAAAGTTGCACACACACACACACACACACACACACACACACACACACACACACACACAAAGGCAGGATTAAGGGCTGAGGATGGTTTTAAGGATGTGGTGGTAGACATCTATGTGAGCCTGTGTGTGTGTGTGTGTGTGTGTGTCTAAGGCAATCCCTGCGGTGGATCACAGTGTAATCTCAGTGATTCCCCTGGCTCGCTCTCTGGGGACATTAACACACATACACACATGGATGCACACACACCTTCAGAGTATCAGAGTGTAATCTGAGTTCGTCCTGTCAGAGTCCTCGCTCAGCGGGAATCATTAAAGAGCAGTTAATTACCCATAATCCACCCTGGGCCAGATGTCTGCTCTGTTGGAATCGTCAGAATTGATGGTGTGTGCGCATTTGTGAGTTTTGTGTGTCAATATTTGCCACCATTTGTGGCTTTTCCTCATATTTTCATCCCCATACTCATGTTGCTTTTCTTCATTCTTTCTTCTCTTTAATTTATCCCACTTTTTTCTTCTTCTTCTTCTTCTGTTCTTTCATTTTTTTGTAGAGTTTATAACACAACTGAGTCGGTGTCGCTCCACCTCTCCCTTTTTGTTTTCCCTCTTTCTCTCTCTGTGTTTCTCTGCCCACAAATCTGTCCATCCCTCCCTCTTTATCTCTCTCCACCCCTCCCTTTCTCTCTCTCTCTCTCTCTCTCTCTCACTTCGGTTCATACTCGCTGCGTCAGTAGTACCCGGAGGGACTCAGAGTTGACTTGCTGCAGTCATCACAAAACAAACTTTCGCAGTGCAAACCCGCTGTATGACCTCACTGTAAGGTACTGTAACAATCTCTGTCACTGCGTGTATTTGTGTGTGTTCATGCATGCAACATGTTTCACGGTGAGTCATGTTTGTACTACTGAGAGCACTGAAGTGTCGGCTCATGCAAAATCACGCTGTTGCAGACTTTGAGCTTTGATAACTGGTTGCTTGGTAATAATAGATTTTTATGGTTTTATTGTTATTTTACAGCTTGACTTGTGTCTTGCATATTTTACAAGTTTATGTTCTAACTGGTTCAACTGACCTTCAGGTCACCTGGTTACCAAGGAAACTGTAAAATTAAATGAATCGTTCAAATTGAGGGTATTTTTAAGTACTTTTGCTGGTCTTTTACACTGTGTGACTGTATCTCAGGAGGATTTTATGTTGTTTTTAAATCCAAAAATTGGTGTAAAATGTAAATTATTTCACATATAAACTAATAAGTGTGTGGGAGATTTGTTTTGCATTAGTTTTCAGCTCAGCTTATGCAATAAGTTCTGATAATCATAGAAATGTTGAGTTTTAAAGTCTCCTCTTCACCTTGAAAACAGCAGTTGACAAAACACCACATGGTACATTTAGTGGCTGCCCTGGAGCTTTAGATCATATCGAGACTGTTCACACTTTTCAACTGTGATTTGTAACGCTGTCGTTCTTGAGTGCATGAACCAACGACGTACTCTGTCATTTGATTTGGAGGACTTGTTGATCGTATCACATGATGTTCTCCAGCAGATTGAGTTGGCCACAATTTCAAAAAATCTCCATTATTGATATGGTGGGAAGCTCCAGGACAGGTACTACAGTAATTAGACCTTGAGGTACGATTGTTTTGTCAAAATCGTAGAAAAATCGTTGAAAGTCAACTGTATTTTTTAGTTTTTATGTGTTTCAGTCGTTCTGCTGTTCTATTCTGATTAAAACACACATAAATACTTATTTGTTTATCACTTTTTGTTATCTTTGGACCCTCGTCTGACCTTTAAGGTGCAGAAATATACAGATCAGGTCAAAAATGCAGCAGAAGAACTAAAGCATCAAATTTCCCATCTTGGAGCCATCATCTTGTTAAAAGCAAGGCTGTAACTGAAGATACTGAGGTTATGTCGTCTATATTTTTACAGAGAATCTCTACATCATAAACGTTTTAGATCAGATATTATTCCACCAGTATTCAGTATATTACCACCAGTATTTTGTTCTTGGTCACATGGAGAGGGCTTGGAAACATCATGTACTGTAGACCTTAATGTCAGGAAATAAATCCTTTATTTTATGGATCTGTGATGTTGTAGATTTCGTGGGACCTTTCCTGAAAAGAACAGTTTTCTATGCATGAAGCCTGAAAAATCAGCTCTTTGATGTGTAAAATCTGCAATATGCAACAATTTTGTGTGAAAATACCCTTTATTTTCAACCTAAATCTTAAATAAGGCTGTAATTAGAAAAGTGTCCAATCCACTTTAACAGACACACTAAGGATTCGTTGGAAATTAAGGACAAAACTCAAATCCTGTGAAAGCTGGATTAATGAACTTTGGCTGAACCAACTCTGTGCCCCCGACAGCTGAAGAAATGTAGTTCACGGTCGTCTTGTGGGAGGATTTGAAAGAGATGAAGTCGTCAAAATTCAGACAGTTTACCTCGACATGTGATGTTTTCCTTATGCAACTTTTAACACACGGACGTGAAGAGCATGAGAAAACACTTTCACACTTCAGCATAGGGTCTAATTTCAAAAAGGTTCCTGTCCTTGAATAAACTCACCTCAACTCAAACCTTATAACAGCCGAACTCCTCCAATCAGAATGAGGTTTTGGTTCAAAGTTGCTGTATCAGAAACGTAAGACTATGTTTAATTTCCTTGGAAGTATCACTGTGTTCTCCAAAACCTGATTTGCTTGGAAGGTCTTCGGAAGAATAAGGCAAGTTAAACAAGTTTTTACACATTAACAATCCTTCTGTGCAGCTGACATGCACCAAAAAAAAAAAAAAAAAAAGTTTGAACTGGACGAACAGGTAATTTTTGGTGTCATTTTTCTTTCCTGGCTCTTTGAAGGCGAAACACACATTAAATAGAGCATGACAGAGGTAAACACATCTTCTAATACTGTTGTTAAAGAGACAAAAAGGGAGGGAGACCTGTTGTTTGTCTTGTTTTGATCCCTTGTTTCTCTCAAAGCAACCTCTTGCTTATTATGAGAAGGTTTGGTTTGGCGTGCTCTGCATTGTTTGCGTGTTAGTCCAAGGTCGGGCCGCGTTCACGAGAACTAGATAAGAGGACAGTAAATATTATGGGTGCTTGGGTGAGATTTGAGTGAAAGAGAAAGGTAGTCGGATACCTTATCAACCTCAGGAGAACTTGTGTGAGAACTGAATCGAGGTTGAAGAGAAAGAGATGTTTTCTCATCATTCTCGTGCGAATACGATGTTAGAAAGAGGTTGAGAGACACAGAGAGAGAGAAAGGAAACAAGAGCGGGGAATGTAAAGTTTTCTCTCCTCGTCTGAGACGAGGAGCGAAAGAGATGGAGATAAAAGCGGGTACAGGCAGAAAGCGTGAGGCTGAAATACTGGAAAGAAGACAAAGTGGTTCAAAGAAAGCAAGAAAGACAGAATGTGTGATTAAAAACGAGCTGTCAGCACAAGGCAGAACCTTAAACAGAGAGACAGAGAGAAAACTTCCCCATTATTCACAGTGATAGCTGACAAGATGAAGCCACTTGTGTGAAATCGATGCCGTAGACTTAACGAGATGTTCTGAAAATGGCAAATCAGCAAGAAAGGGAACGGCTCGCTCACTTAAAAGCGTACTGTACCCCCCCTCCCCCCTCCAGGCCTCGACGCCGTTACGTAAGCGGCGGGATCGAATACAGGCAAAAGCTAAAAGCGATCTTTGTGGGAAGCACAGGGATGAACCTGGATTAGTGATGGTTTAGGGATATTTGTAATAAAGGGAATCTCAGCAGATTTCACTGCGCAAATATGTTTCTCATATGCCAGGGAACATTAACTGCTGTTTCTCATAACAAAAGGAGAAAACAACTTGGAGGATGTTGCTTCGGTTTAAAATCTGGGTTCAATCTCTTGTGACAGCAGCCGTCTGCCCACCGACGTGTCCTAGAGCAGGTCTCAGGATGTCTACCAGCTCTTTTTCTGCTGTTTTTCGACTGTCCTCCATGTTGAAGTCAATGGAAATGTCGGTCAGACAGTTGGTCCACCACTGAAAAACTTAAATATCTATCAGATTGGTTTCTATAAGATTTTGTACAGACATTCACGATCCCCTGACTTTTCCTCTAGTTCCACCATGAGGTTGATTTGTGATTTTGAGTGAGATGTTTCAAGAACTATTTGACGGATTGCTATGAAATTGGGTTCATGTATTCATGTCCAGCATTTTAATTCTTCCAAAACCTGCAAAACTGACAGCATTCCCATCAGCCTCAACTGTATTTGGGTTTAGTGCTAATTAGAAAATGTTAGCAGGTTAACACAATAAACTAAAATGGTGAAAACGGTAAAAAATGACACCTGATAAACATCGGCGTGTTAGCATATTAGCATACCAAATACAGCCTCACAGAGCTGCTAGCATGGCTGCAGACTTTTAAGGTGTGTTTAGAAAGAACAAGAAATACATTTTTGGACTGCTGGACCATTTGTGTTTATTTGCCCTAAACAGCCAAAATACCAATTGTGCGTTAGCTGTAAGCTAGCAGCAGACGCACTGACCATGTCTGTGTGTTTGTGTTCAATTTAGCTTCTACTTGAACTCAAAACTCACCAGAAACTCTGCTTCTTTCTGTTATTTCCTTCCAGTCTCATTCCTTTTTCTTCTCATCTCCGTACCTTTATGACGCAGATCCATAAAGTCCCAGGATACACGCAAATCTTCAGCTCTAGTAGAAATAATTTCAATTTGGATGCGGATGTGTATTCACGCCACCCAGGCGAATTCTCATCTTCTTGTGTCTTTGCATTTCTATCACACCGTGTCTAACATTGGCTTTGTGTTCTATCTGTTAGTTAGTCTTGTTTAGGCAGAAAGGCAACTTCTCAAATGTGCTGTTTTTATCTGTCTTATTTCACTGTAAACTGAATATCTTTTGATTTAGGACTGTCGGTCAAACAAAGCAAGCCATTTGAAGGCTCTCAGAAATTGTGATAGGCAATTTTCTGACATTTCATAGATCTAACAATTAATCAATCAACCAAGAACATAATCTGCTGATGAATGGATAATGAAAACAGTTGGCAGTTGAGGCTCTAGATGGCCGTTTTAAAGCTCAAGCAAATGGGATGGAAAACTATCCTTCCATGAATAGGCCATTAATTGTGCAAAGAAAACATTTAGCAGATAGTTTCTATGGAAATACAGAAGGGGAGAGTCAGCAATGTCATATTTTAATCTTCTGTATGTGATGAGCGAAGGCCGCTAGGCTGTGGAAGAGGCCAAGTACAACTGATACCTGTTAGAGAAGTGTGAGACACCATTGTTTTCTGAGATGAGTCATGTCTGGATTATTACCAAAGTGTTAAGATCAAGCAAGGTGGAGTCTAGCAAATAAGCGCCGCGTTAGGAGAGGTTATGAGAGGTATATAATATAATGTTTTATGATTTTTCATTAGATTCTTTATCCCAGGATCAAGGCCTCGGTTTGCTTTGCATTGCTCTTTATGCAGAGTAAACCTATTCATATTGAACTCTTTCAGCTTCCACTGTATTTCTTTTGAGTCTTTTTCATAATAAATGAATTTCTGAGTTGTGGGTGACCTGAAGATCTCTGGCCAATCTGAAGATTTCCAACGACACAAACTTGCCATAATTCTCCAGAGTCAGTTCTCAACCCTGTAAAGAGTTAGAGTAGAAAAACAGAGAAGATATCATCTATCTTATGACACACCCTTGAAATATGATACGTTTCATTTGACAAAAAATACTGTAATGATGTTAATAACGTGAAGAATAATCTACTGATGTATCTTTCGGGGGGGGGGGGACGAGATGAGCTGTGAAGTCATTTTTCTCCTTCTGCTGCTGTGTTGCTGCTTCTCTGCAGAAGGAGTAAACATCCCAAATGAAACCACAACAGAGTAGAGTCAATCTTCCTCCTCCTGGAAGAAAACAGAAAAACAGAAGGAAGTCATTGTGCTGGAATCTCATCTTCATTTCCTCATTTTTTTGATGATATCAGTGTTCAGTTTTATTTAGATTCGTTGGCATCGGTGCGGAAAGTAAAAACCTCCTGAACCTCCTTAAATTTCACATCAGGATATCTCTTTACAAGTGCATTTTTCTTCAGGCCAGCGAACACAAACAGTTGCAAAATATGTTGTGGTTTATGATAAGATAACACTTTATTTAATGTATCTTATCTCAAATAAGGGGAACAAACAACATATTTTGCTTCGAGCATCTTCGTGTTCACTCACCAGAAGTGAACCAGACAAACACTTAATTTACAGAGAGATAAGGGATGATCTGATGTCTAAATAAAGAATAATCTGTAGAGATTTGCTGTGTGACGTAGCTTAAAATATAAACATTTTTGGAAGAATATCAGGCAATATTTGACCAAAAAAAGATGATTCTGGTTATAGGATAACGTCTTAAAATAAGTGCCAGCTTGATCATTTGCTAAATTTCACACCATCACTAAAAATACAGACTGTTGATATTTTCAGTACATTCAGCACCTTTTTCTATCAGCTTTTGTGATGCAGCAGTGAAGAGAGGGAGGAGGAGGAAGAGGAGGAGGAGGAGGAGGAGGAGGAGGAGAGGTGACAGAGCAGAGGAGGACGGATGGGACAGATTTATGATGGCAGCAGGTTCACTCTCATTGTAACAGATAAATTTAAGGACACAGAGACGCAGCCAAGTGTGTATGAATCCCTGTAGCGCTTGGATACCTTTAGAAGGATTATTGTAACATTTAGGTTAAAATATATCGAATTTACATAAGGTAAAGTGAGAAAATAAGACACAAGGACAGAAAATTATAAATGTAAGAGAGAAGTCAATGATAATAAGAGACAATAAGATCCTTGAAGTCCTTGAAAAATGTAATGGACGGAGAGAAAGATGGAGAGATGAGGAGGTGAAGAGCTTTTTGGGATATGAGAGGAGAAGACAGGAGGAGGGAAGATGAGGACAAGGATGGCCTCCGGTGCTCTCTACTATCTGTAAATGGACGTGACTTACGCTTGTGTGTGTGTGTGCGTGTGTAGTAGTAGTCAGGTTTAGTTTATGGTTGATGACAACCTGTTTTCTGTTTGTGTGCACGCTTAGGTTCCTCCCATCATCTTATTTGATGTGGCGTGGCTCGTAGGGATGAACCATCAGTGACTCTGCAGCTCTTCTAGGTTTTTACAGAGTTTCATCTCATTGTTTAGCTGCAACTTTACTGTTTTGGTTCACTCTCAGGGGTTCTCATAGTGTCGTTTTCGGCTGCAGCAGCACACCGTTTTCAGAGAAAAAGCTCTAAAAACCCCACTGTACACTACCTGCTCAGCACCCGACGGCAAACAGACACAGTTAGCGACTAGTTAGTGGAGCATTTAGCAGCTAAAGAGCCAGATATTTCCCTCAGGAGTTGGTAGAGAGCAAAAAAAGAGACTTCTGGGTGTGGAAATAAGCAACTGTTTGCTAACAAATTCAACATATCAACTTAAAAGGTGATGATGTGTCAGTAGTGTGTTCACAACTTGTTTCTGCTGCCCCCAAGTGGCCAAAAAAGTCAGTTAATGCAGGTTTAAGCGTCATCTGATTACACAATTGATGCAGCATCAAATTATTCTGATAGTATACTTTTTTTTTGTAGAAAAGTGAGTTAATCCCTTTGTGCATTGCGGCCTGCCGTATTACCACTGGGTACCACAAGTTTGTAATTTTTTAATTAAAAATGCTCATGATTCAGTGTTTGAATGCTGTAAAAGTATAATTCCTCCAAAAGGTTAAACCAGGACATAAACTCTGGTTATGAAAAGAAAACTGATTGCGGCCGGTTTACCTGTCGTCTGAGGATGGATGCACAAAATGTGTTGAAGTGGAACTGTCTCACTTCAACAATAATTGGTCACTTTGGCGTTTAAAAACACGTCCCTGGATTTTGAATCACTTCAATTTGTTTTATTCTCACTGAAGAGTCTTGTTAGAAATAACTGCAGACAGAGAGAAGATGAAGAGAGGAGATAAAGTGATGAATAGAGGGAGAGTGATAAGAAGAAAAAAATACAGATAGACATATTAAGGCTGATAATGAGAACATTTTTCAAAAGGTGTCCACTTTATACTCTTTGTTTTTTTCTTGCTGCTAAGCTAGGTTAAGCTAGCAGAGTGAAAACATTACTTTGGGTTTTTTTTTCTCTTTTAGAGCAAAACAGTTGATTGATTAATTGACAAAATAGTTAATAGATTCACTGATAGTAAGTGAGTTTAAACCATCGCTAACCTTAGCTATGCAAGCTAAATGCTAACAGCATCTATGATATTCTTTACTTTGAATTAGCCTACATAAATTAGCCTACATTAGAATACATTAGACTACGATTAATTGACAAAATAGTTAATAGATTCATTGATAGTCAAAACAATCTTGTTACAGTGTCTGAGTTTAAACCATCGCTAACCTTAGCTATGCAAGCTAAATGCTAACAACATCTATCATATGCTTTACTTTGAATTAACCTACATAAATTAGCTTACATTAAAAGACCATGATGTATTAATGATTTATTGAAATGTTTGTTAAATTTAAACACGTATTTGTTGCTGTCATGCTATCAGGCCAGTTTTTGCTAGCAGTGTCAGTTGCGCTAATAGCTCCTGTGGTTTATGTAGACTTCTGATGTTACTGTTTACATTACAGCCTTTAATCTGTGTGTGTGTGCTTTTCTAATGTGCTTTTTGATGTGGCTGCCTGCATATATTAGTGCATCAGAAAGTGCTTTACTAAGAGAATAGCAATGAGATTTTGTGTAAAGTTGAGCTAGCCGTGGTGTTTGTCTAATTTTGAGAGTGATATTAGAAAATATAAAAGAGTAGAAATGATCTATTAACACTAAATGGCTACTTTTCTCATTAATTTGCATCAATACAGCTGTTAGTAGCATTTGGTATATATTTCTTCTTTTTGAGGTAATGTAGGGAAGGTAGAGGTATCATGTAATGTCTCATGAAGCTGAATTTGCAATCAACCCTTTAACAGCAGTGTGCGGATGTCTGCGTGACCTTGGGTAACCTCTACAGCTGTCGGTTACTCCATGCATTAGAAACTGGCTTCAGCAATGCATGAAACAGCTGTGAGAGTGTGTGTGTGTGTGTGTGTGTGTCACATGTGGTTTCCTAGATAGATGTGTTGACTAGATACAGAAAAGGAAGACAGTAAAGGAGGAGTCCTCACGTCTCCTCTCCTCATTGTATATTCTCCCCGTTCCTCTCTTTCACTCTTTCACCCTCTCAGTCTCATTCCCTGTGCCGCTCACTTCACTTTCGATTTCTCTCCTTCCATCTGAACCAACTAGCCTCCCTCTCTTCATTTATTCATTTCTCTGGCTTGTCAGTCCACCTTTTCTCTTTTCCTTCTTTCTCTTTCCACCTTTCTAAATCTACCTCTATCATTCTCCCTCTGCACTATATGGCCAAAAGTATGCGGACAACTACATATTACATCTATATGGTGGTTTTGCTTGCAGTTGGTGGTCCAGTTCATCCTAAAGGTGTTGAATGGGATTGAGGTCAGGCCAGTCAAGTTCTTCCTCACCAAAACGGGGAAATTATTAATTTATGGACATGGCTTTGTGCACAGGGGCATTATCATATTGAAACAAACTGTTGCCACAAAGTTGGAAAACATTATTGTCTAAAATATTTGCAAGTTTTGCATTCAAATTATGTATTTATGCATATATTGTTGCATTTCCTTTTCAAGAATGTTGAAAAAAGGCTGAACTTTGTTAAATTTTCTCTTGTGAAAGAGAAATTCTGCCAAGAAAATGATCAAGTTAATAATGTAGATGCACTTCAGTTTGCATATGGCATAGTCATGCATATCAAACCCAGGAAGGATGTAATAAAAATCAGTAATAAAAGTACAAATATCAGATACTAATGACCAGAAAAATCGCTAAACAAGTGAAATTAGCATCTATATCACCATTTAAGCTCTTTAGGTAAAAGTTTGTGAGGTTTCATTTATGAGATATTCATGAAGTAAGCTCTAAATTTAAAATATATTTATGTGTTAGTGGTATGTAAGGCTGTTGCTGCATGCTGGCAGATTGTGTGAGCAGTGTGATTTTGAGTCCCATTTACGACTGATAAATGTCAGTTTTCCATGAAATGACAAGACAACAACACTGGAAACAGCTGAGGGCGGCTGTGGTTCAGGAGGTAGAATGGGTCGTCTATTAATCACAGGGTTGGGGGGTGGGGGGGGGGGTCGATCCCCAGCTCCTCTTGGCCGCATGTCAAAGTGTCCTTGGGCAAGTTACTGAACCCTAAATCACTCCTGATGGTCAGGCCAGCATCTTGCACGGTAGCTTGCGGCTATTAGTGAGCGTGTGAATGGGCCATTTACAATTTACCTGAAATATTCTGCTGTACAGCTGATCAAATATTAGGATAGCTGTTTAATTCTGATGTGTTTACGTTTGCTACCTTTGTCTCAAAAGCCTGGAAAAGGAGGAAAAATATTTAACTAATTTATCCTGATTATATAGTAAATGCTTTTATCAGTTGTTTTGTCAGGTTTGCTAATTTGTGAAAACCTGTTTTATTCATTTTTTTTGTGGTATTGTATGAAAAGGTGTGTGCAGCATTCTGGATCTGGTTCATATGAATTTGTGGGGTCTTGTGAGCCCTTGAACATTCATTTATTCATTCATACCCTTAATTGAAACTAAGATTTCTAGCTCAGCCCCTCAAAAGTACTCGGAGTAGCACATGGAAAGGAGTGTCCACATACTTTTGGCCATACAATGTAGCGCCTCTGTTTTCTAGTCACATAGCTGATAGTGAGCCAATTTCTCTCCGTCCCATACCCCTCCCCTTTTTTTTTTTTTTTTTCTTCCTATTTCTCGCTCTACCTCCTTCACTCCATCCCTCGATCTCCCTCTCACGGTCTCCGGCGTCTGATTGGCTCCTTCCCGCCTGGCTCTTTATGAATTGAACAGCAGCGGCTAGATGTGACTGGCTGAGAGCTAATCAACACAACGAATGCTCTCTCTCTCTCTCTCTCTCTCACACATACACTCACACACACACACACACACACACACACATGCTCACCGACAACAGCCAAACCTTTCACTGAAAATGTGTAGAGGTGCTCACACACACACACTCTTTTCCTCCGTCACTCCTCTCTCTCACACACACACACACACACACCAGCACACAGCCTGCTTTGTCAACAGCTCACGTAGTGCGGCGCACTCAGGCGAGCTCTCTCTCTCTCTCACACACACACACACTCTCTCTCTTTCTCTTCTTCTGTCACTCTCTCTTGTTCACTCTCACCCGCAATCACATGCCAAGCTTCACACACACACACACACACATGCAGTCACACACTCCGGGATGCAGGCGGCTTCAGTGATGCTGTGACGCTTCCTCCGTGTGTCTCTCTCTCTCTCTCTCTCTCTCTCTCTCTCACACACACACACACATACACACACTTCTCGTGTTGTCGCTCTTCTTGCACACTCGCATGCTTTAACACACATACCTCATCGTCAGCCTCTCTGTCAGTCAGTCAGTCAGTCAGTCAGTCAGTCAGTGTGTGTGTGTGTGTTGGTGGAATGAGGCGGTGATGTTTTGGGACAGGAAGAATAATATGGGCAATTCCCAACGGCGGCCCAAAGGAAGACACAGACCCAAATCGGCAACAGGTACTTTATTTTTCTATTCTATTCCATGCATGTCAGCGTTTTTCATGCCTCCGATCCGCTCGTTCATGCACTCATTCGTTTGTAGATCCTGCCGTCATTCGCTCGCACGCACACGTTAGCCGGCGTTCACCGATCTCGTCTGTCTATCTGATTATTTATCTCTCCTTCCCACCGTCAAAAAAAATGTGTGTATCACGTCCATTTCAACCGTCCATCCACATTACACACACCACGCACATGCTGGCAAGCCTCCCGTCACTTCCACATATCTATCTATTGATCCGTCTGGTCTACTGAGGCTTCTGTCCATTCGTTTATCTCCAAATTTCTCCATCCGTCCATCTGTCATGTCTCTCTCATTCAGGTGTCTCACGTCCATGCATCACTCTTTTCACCCGTTCATTCATCTTTTTTTTTTTCCTCTTCATCATACATTCACAGATGCATCGTTTTGTCTAACTGTTGATCTTACTCGTCCGTTCTCCAAATTTCTACATCTCTTCATCCAAAAAATGCTCCATATTCACATCCACTCTTCTTTTTTTTCTTACCATCCATCCATCCATCTTTTCCTCCAGTCATCCCTCCCTTCATGTTGGTTACCAGGATTGAATGAACTGGGTCAATTGGTCTTTTGCCTCTTGGCGTGTAAGAGAGAGAGAGAGACTGTATGTGTGTGTCCTATACAGTTTTTTACTGCTTTCTGAGCTGAAAGTGTGTGTGTGTGTGCAAATATTAAGGTTTCACACTGCAGTCTTGCATGTGTGTGTATTTGTGACAGTGTGTGTGTGTGTGTGTGTGTGTGTGCACTGGTTGGTCCTGCACGGCTGGATGGGATTACTAGTGGGCTCTTTAATTATCTCTGAGGACGAGCGAGCGAGGTAGAGATGGTGTGTGCGAGAGAGAGAGAGAGAGAGAGGAGAGAGAGTGAGAGTGGAAGGGAAACGAGAGAGAGAGAAGCGGAGATGACAGCCCTTGTAAATCTGCCCTCTCACTCGCTTCCTCGTCGGACGACGAAGGAGGAGGAGAGGGAGAGGAGGAGAGGGAGAGGAGGAGGGGGGGTGGCGGAGGGAGGTGAAGAAGAGGATGAAGCAGAAAGAGATAGAGGAGGAGGGAGAAAGGAAGAGAGAAAATAAGGAGAGGATGAGAAAAAATGGGCGATTTCTGGGGAGCTGGAGATGAACGACAGGCATGATGATGAAGGATTGGGGAGTGGGGGGTGGGGGGGGGGGGGTGCTGGGAGGGGAGGGGTGGTGAGAGGAAGAAGAGGAAGAGGAAGAAAAAAAAACACACATGCGATGTGTTTATGTCATGCTGCAGAGCTGCACAGTGCACACAGTGCCAGCTCAGAGTAAACACACCCATATGCTCACTCTCCGTCTCTGTCCACACACACTAAGTGCATATCCCCAGGACACACACTGTGTGACTGCGTGTGTGTGTGTGTGTGTGCGTGCAGTGCAGTATGTATGTATGTAAGCTTTAACACAAACCGACAGACAACCGGCCTTCTCGCACCTGTAGTGGTGCAATAATCAGCACGAGTCGCTTCCTGATACGTTTGACCTTGACTTTAATCAGCCCACCGACACATCTTTATCGCCTTCAGACAACAGCCGCGGTCCCATTAGTGTCACCAGGCGACGCGTTTTATATATATATATATACCAGAGTGTGTGATTTACTGTGATTACAGGTATGATGACAACACGGTCAGGGACAAGAGGTGTAATTGATGCTTAATGGGTAGAAGGAGGAAGTGCAAGGAGACTGTCCTCGCCTGAAAAACCACAGCTTAAAACAACGTATGTTTACATTTTTCTGACAAATCGCCTGCAAGATGACTGCAGTCCTTCCTGAATCCTAACCAGGTATAATAAAGGATGTGTTGTATGCTTGAAAGCTCAGGAATAGGCTAGTAAGTGTGCCTTGAGCCAGGATTGTTTTGTCAAACTACTATTTCCGAGTTACGGATACGTAACTTTTAAGCCGACAAGACGTCATAAAGGTGCTGCAGATGAGCTCACATGTCAGATGAGCCGTCTCCATGACAACTGAGCAAACTCAAGACCATGTGATATGGGTGAAAGCTCTGGAAAAAGCTTGAGTTGGGATTGTTTTGTCAAACAAGCACAGTAGTAGCAGTAGTAGTAGGTTTTTCTTTTATCATAACCATGAACTTTGGCGGATCAAAAAGCAAAAAAACAATATTTTGTGATGTTATAAGTATCCCAGATCAGAAAACGCTCGAGTTGTGAGTGTTTTTGGAAGGCAGTAAGATGTATTTTTTCATTTAGTTGTGTTCGAAAGAGGGCACATCTGTTTTAAATCAGTGAATTCCTGTACGTACATGTATGTTTCGTCACCGACGTTGACGGCTGTGTCCTCGTTGTTGTGGCGAGATCACTCGTCAGTAAAAAAAACAAGAGAATGTCGGTCTGCGGCTTCTTTTCTTGGACTTTCTTCAACATTTTTCTTCTTCTGGTTATTTTTCTTTTGATGTTTTTCTTCTGTTTATCCCAAAACAAATTGAAAACATAAAGATTTTTTTCACGACAAAGACTTACTGAGTAAATATACGAAAGGTTCAGGTGCCTCAAGAAGTGATTTATACTCTACGTCTCCTGGTATTTTTCTTTCTTTCGCTTGTTCTTTCACTCTTTATTTCTTTATTATGCTCTTTATTTCTTCCAATTTCTTTTTTCGTTCCCTCTGTCTTTCTGATCTTGTTATTCCTCATATCTTCTCTCTCCGTTCCATCTACCCTACACACACACACACACACACATTTTTATCTTTATGTCTTATATGTCAGGATCCGTCTACACACAGTATCAACCTAGAAATGGCCTGATCTAACAGATGTGGGGCGTCAGAGATGAAAACAAGATAGACAATCTGATGTTTTTCTTTCATGCCTTTTTTTTTCTCTTGTGCGGCGTTTCACAGCAGCAGACAAATCCAACTCGGTTTCTAGGACACCTCACAAGACGAGGAAGACTAAAACATTTCTTGACTTGACTCGCCTACGGTGGTTCGCCATGTCTGTTGGCGTTCCTGATCCCTGAAGTTTGTCTCTGTCCTGTTCTGCGTGATCACTTTTGTACAATAAGGCAGGTTGTGAGAGAGCGCAGCGATGTGATTGGTCACGGTTCAGGGTTGTAATCTGACACCGTGATTGGCCTAATCTGAAAAAGTTAAGACAAGTGTTTTGTTGTCTGATCCTGACGTTCCCTGTTTTCCTTCATATCCTCCTT